>NW_005871897.1:45302-106705 GCF_000147115.1 Myotis lucifugus
CGGGCGGCCAGGCCTGCGCACCAGCTGCTTCCGCCCGCCGCGCCGAAGCCCTCCCGCCAGAAGTCCACCCTGCCGGAAGTCCGCCGTGTACGGGCGCTCCAAGCCCCCCGCACGCCGCCTTGGGTCGCTCTTGCAGCCCCCACTGATTGGCTTTCCCCCCAGTTTTTCTTCTATCATTCTCACCACAATTATAAATTTTTTGTGTGTTACATTTTTATACCAATGTAACACAAAGGTGGGCGGAAAGGGGAGGCTGTATTTTATGCCTATAAGTGGGGTGGGGGCGGAGGCGGGAGCAAATAAAACAACTCACTCTTTAAGGAAAGAGTTTTGATACCAAAAACGTGGTGGTCAGTAGGCCTTGGAGTCTAGAAGGTCGTCAGGTTGTTTAGCGGCTTTATTCTCAGGAGGCGTGGGACTGTGCAGGTCAGTGATGCAAGTTGTGTAACCTTTCCCAGAAGGAAAGGAACGGGAAACAAGTTTTCTAAGACAGGAATCTAATGAGTGTATGCCATGTCTGGTTTAGCATGACGCAGACATTTAACATTGCTGCTTTCTCTTCGAAGCCTCCACCAGGTCATTCTGTGGTAGGAGGGAGACAGACGTGAGCAGAGCGAGGGCCATGGGCCAGATACAGAAGGTCACCAGGGTGGAAAGCCCCAGTGCCTAGAAAAGGACAATTGTAGGGTGGGACCTCGCCCCCAAAGTCCTGTGGTTTGGACCCCTTGACCTTTTGATAACATCTAGGCCTCAGTTGTATTTCAGCTCCAGGCCCAGAAAAGCTGCAAGATCACACAAGTGACCCCACAGCTAACCTCCGGACCAGCCGAATTGGACAATGACCCCCTGCTCTGGCGCCAACCAATCAGTGGAGACCTAGATCTGATCTGAAAGGACACACCTGGAAAGCTGCTGAATATTCTATTAAGATCTTCCCCTGGAAACTTCCCTAAAATCTCCACCTTTAAAACCCTTAGGACGGAAGTGCCCTCCCTCCCAGGAACAGCCTGTGCCTTTCTCTTCCTTTCCCCCACCCCTGCCCCCTCACATCAGCTTTACCTTCCTCACTTCCAGCTCCGAGGACCCTTCCTTTACCTCGATAACATGTTTCCTAAGCCCATTTCTTCTACAAATTACTTCTTCTATCTCTGTGATTTTCCAAATAACTGTTCTCTTATAATGCGAGTCTTGGATCTAAAGTCTTCCCTAACTAGAGCTCAAGTACAGAGGTTGCTGAACCCAAGTCTAGTCTGACCTCATGGGGCTAACACCTGGTACCATTCCCGCTGCCCACAACAGTTCTTAAGAGCTTCTTGTTTTGATTTGTCTGCAAAACTGCACAGACCACAGCCCGTTTATGATGTCCTTTGTTTTTCCAAAGTAGATCTCATTCATACTTCCGATTTTGTGTTTCATGTCCTCTATGAGGCGCCCGATATTGGCCATGTATGGGGAACACTCACTCGCAGTTCTGTCTTTCTCCCTCTGTCTGGTGAGGCTGCCTCAGAGGTTCCGGTGCCAGAGCCTGATTTGTTGGTTTGCAGCCGCAGTGTCACTGAGGAAGTCGGCTTGTAATGGACGATTTCTCTTTTACTTTCACCACGGGGATGGAATCCCAGGAGCCTTTGATCTTTTTTTTAATATATATTTTTTATTGATTTTTTACACATAGGGAGAGGGATAGAGAGTTAGAAACATCAATGAGAGAGAAACATCGATCAGCTGCCTCCTGAACACCCCCTACTGGGGATGTGCCCGCAACCAAGGTACATGCTCTTGACAGGAATCGAACCTGGGACCCTTCAGTCTGCAGACCGACGCTCTATCCACTGAGCCAAACCGGTTAGGGCTAAAAATATATTTAAAAAAAAAAAAAGAATTCACCAAACTTAAAACAGTGGTTACTTTCTGTGAGAATGGGTATTGGTGGGATTGGAGGCTGTGGTCAACGACTAGTTCACATTCTATGTGTTTATGTATATTTTGTGTCATTAAAACATCAAACTTTGGGTTCATCTATTAATGTTCAAAAATTATGTCAAGTACAGAGGTGTGCACTCCTTGTACAAGAAAAAATGGTGAACAATGCAAAGGTATAAGATGCATAAAATTTAAGAAGTGAAAGTTCTTTTTTCCTGGCTAAGTCACACGCCTCTTTCTTTGGTCTAGGAAACTCCCTGGCAACCTGAATTCTTTCAGGTCTTTTAGAAATATATGTACATTTGTATAAATGGAAGTATATTATTCTCTGACTTGCTTCTTTAAAAAAAATCACTACACCTTTAGAGAGCTTTCCAAATGTGAACGATTCCCATATCCAATCAACTACTACATATTTCTGAACTCCTTCCCTTCTTGTCCGTTTCCACTGCCCTGGTCCATCCCTTCCTGTCCCCTACATGGATCAATCAGTACCATAGACTCTTTGCTGACCTTGCTGGTTTCACTCTTTTGAATCTATTTCCCACACTGCTGTGAGGGTGAACTCGCTTAGAAGAAGATCTGAAAGCACTTCCCTGATTTAAATTATGTTAGGGTTCCCCATTGCCAGAAGTCCAAAGTTTCACACAATCCCCAAGTCTTGTTTTTGCAACCTTACTTCCTACTTGTCACGCACACATTGGCCACTCTCCAGCCACATGTGACTTCTTGCAAACCCAAATACTTTTAATGAGTCTAATCATGGCAGGGTAAGGCCTTTTAAAAAGTGCAGACCAGGGGTGTTTAATTTGCCTCCTCTTTACCGTTGGTGGGGAGGAATTTCCACCCTCGAGTTATGGGGATGGCCAAATGCTGAATAGATGAGCTCGACAGCAATGTATTAGTCATGTGTACTCACGTCCAGCCCAGGGGAGGACGGCACATGTAGAGGGCCGCCTGGGAGGCACCTAGGCATTTTCTTATTATTGTCAGTTGAACTCAGAGCATAGGCAGCCACGCCCTGGGAACATGCTTCCCCAATAAGGCTGGACATGTTAATCAGGCAGGGGCGGAACTAGATATGTAAATCTAGGCCTTTAAAATAAAGGTGCTGGTGTGGTTCACCCGCTTTTGCCGCCTTCTCCATAGAGAGAGGATGGCGCCCACCTGGCCCCAGCTTAAAATCTATTTCTGCATCTTGGTCTTTCTTTAATTTCTTAATCCCCAGCTCCTCCGCTCAAGAACCTGTCGTTTTCCCGTGCGGGTCGCGGGAAACAGAAACAGCCCACCACAGGCACACATCACACAAGACCACATGGTGGTTGCACTTGGGAACAGAGTGAACAAGCAGGGGTGTAGGGAGCAGACTTGTAGTAACAAGAGGGTGGGTGAGCACTGGTTCCTGAAAGAGGATGCCCCACACCGATGGACTAATTTATAAGGTGCAGCATAAATGGGCTTCAGTAAAATTTGATGTTGAAATATGCACTGAACAGAACATATAAGCCAAACCTATCGTAGCAAAATAGTTACCATATTTAAATTTAGTGAGCTCCCAGGTATATTAAGGGTCCTTGGGATTTGTTTTAATCAGGTACATAAGATACAAAGCCACAGACACAACCGTCATGAGGAAAGAAGCTTATTATACCCACAGACCCCAAGAAGCAGGAGACACCCCATGGAGGGCCACATGGGGAGGCACCATGGTCGGTCAGGAGGCAGAGGGAGCGAGGGGAAACATGGGCATGAACCTTTGTTGTGGTTTCCATGAAAAAGAACAGGTGAGGCAGGGTGAGCAGCTTAGGATTGGCTAGTTTGAGTTATTTCAGTGGACACTGGGACATAGTGTCCCCAGTTGTCCCTGGGGAACAGTGGCCTAGAGTGGAGGCCTGGACTGAAAGCTATACTCACAGGTGAGCCATTGACTGTCTCTAGGAATTTAACTGACCCTGGCAGGGGCAGTGCCTCCAAGGTAGCAAGGCCTCAGATATCAAAGCATTAAATACAAAAACTAGAAAACATGGTGGTTACATTAGATAGAACCAAAAGGTGAGTCCTCATATTAAGTCTATGAAGGTTTGCCAACTGGTGCATTTTAGCAGATGTTAAAGTTTAATTCAAAACCTATGTAATAGAGGCACAAAAGCCAATCAGGAACTTCATCTTTTTGCCATATACATTATTTTAGTAAATTTTGGACTTCCCATTGGGTCAAACTGTGAACCTTTGTTTAAGTAATTTTTTGTGTGTCCTCCCCCTGTATCCAGGTTTCTTTTCTCCGTGCCCTTTTTTGGTTTGTTTCTCACTGGATATATGTGGGGGTGGGGCAGTGTCTCTTTACCCTACTCATATTTGTCACTTTTCCCCACAGAGAGTATCAGGTCAGTATCTTCAGTGTTAGGGCCCTCTCATGGCAATGGTTTGAAGACACTGGGCTTAAATTGGGTTTGAATGAACATCATCACTGTGCCATGGGGCTGCCATGGCATTTCCCATACCCTTGAAGATCAAGGTGTTGTGCCACCGAGGGGTGTGGTAGGAGAGCACAGGCCCACACACCGCAGGAGCTGATGGATCAAACAGTCTTCTGCTGCAGCCCCCCCTTTTCCATGTGTGGACTGCTTCCCTCCCCACCTTTTTTCTGCACAAGGCCCCGCAGGCTATTTTTGGTTTCTAGGTGGAAAGTCACAGTTTTTGTTTCTGTCTCCATCCAATCACATTTGGTGAGACCTTGGGGGTGGTTGTGGGGAAAGGGAGCTGGGTGGTGGGCCCCATTGATGACCATCCTCTTCTTCCGGGAAATGTCAGTAATCTCCCCGTGTTGGAGTCCACATCCAGTGAGACTATTTTGTCCGTGGCCGGGGTGGTAATCTCAAGCCCCTTAATCACAAGATAAATCTTTTGCCTGCTGGTAAGCAACAAGACTAAGCAAAACCCCAGTGTGGTGGTGAGGGGTTTTGCATTGGGAGAGAAGTTAAATATCAGATGCCTCTCCACCACTTTTCTTTTTTTCATCAGTTCCTGGGCCATGGGCTGCCTTAGGGGTCAAGAGAGCACATGAGAGCAGCAAGGGGAGCAGCAGCTCAGGAGCCGGGCAAGGTCACTCACTACCTTTTCCTGAATGACAATGAGTCAGGAGGCAACCATGGAGCCGTTCTTAAATCTTCCTGGGGTCCTGGCCTCCTTTCTTTCCACAAGCAACACCAGGGGTCACCCCCAGGACTGGACTGAAAGTGCACTTTCCTAAACACTGTCTGTATTGCTGTCCCAAATAGCTCATGGTGGTCATCAGGCTAAACACAGTGACCAAAGTCCTAGCCCCACACCCACTAAACGGCACTCAAGCACCCATCAATTAAGATGCTGTGCTGTCACTGCCCTGAGGTGGGAGCCTGGGAGACCACCTGCCAGACGTTGGTCACACCGATGGCACCTGTGTACGGTAAATGGGACCATGGACCCCTTCCCTTGCACCAACTGTTACCGGAAAGGGGGCCTGGCCCTTGGCAGGTCTGCCTAGACCTGGCTGGTAGTATGTGGGTTCTTGACTTCGTGCAGGAAAAATCCCACAACACAGGCCCAGGTGACTATGAGGGAACATGTATTAAAGCTGGTGACAGCAAAACAACACAGAGATTAGCATAGAAGAAGCAACAGGAGAGCCTAGGCTGGGAAGTCAGAGAACAGGGGTCTTGGGATCAGGTTGAGGGGTTAGCCTAGGATGAGCTGCTGCTGCCCATCACTCCCCTGGCTGCAAGTCTAGTGGTGCCCCTTCGAGTTTAGGAGATGCATGCCTGTGGGGGGAAGAAAGGGGAAGTGGGCATGATGGGAACTGCTCCCCAGGGGGAGAGCACAAGCTGGGTCCTCTGTTTTGAGGCATCATCTTTTTCTAAAGGCAGGAACCTTGGGGTCTCAGGGAGGGTTTCAGCAGATATTCATCAGTCTTCTAGGTGTGCTTCTCCGGGGCTGTGGTCTCCACCGATTGGTCAGGGTCAGGGTCAGGGCAGGGGGTCCTCAGTCATCACAGCTATTCCTGTGTTGTCCACCCAGTTCTGCCCCTTTTCTGCGTCTGGAGCTGAAATACAAATGAGGCCTACATGTTATCTCTAGGGAGGTGACCTTCTGTATCTGTTGTAAATTGCTCTGCCAATTTGTTCAGCTGTCTCCGTTTCCTATTCCACTTGTCCTGGCTTACTGGCCCATCTCCCAACTCCTTCTCCCACCCTGTGGGAAGACATGAAGGCCATCAGTAAGCAGACCAGGAGACCCTGGAAGCCTAGCCAGCTCCTCAATCAAGAAAACAGCTAGCAGTTTTATCTCACACAGCTTGAGCAAAAACACCTCTCTCTCCCCTTGCATGCCCTGTTTTTCTGTTTTCTGTACTCTATAAACCCTTGTTCTGGGGAACAATAACACCTGCTAGCCACTCCTGCTGAGGCCCTTCTGCAGGCCAGGTGGGACCTAGCGGTTCAACTTTACCAGTGGCATAAACTTCAGCTGTTGGCTGCCACCTGTCTGTGTGTAAGTCCTAATAAACCCACATCTTTCACAGCCAGTCCTCCGGGTTACTTCCTTGGGAATCCAAGAACAATGCACCGAGTTTTTCTTTGCATAACAACCTCACTTCGGGATAAACTATAAATTAATGACAGTTCTCATCTTGTTGGGAGGAATGGGAAAGTGGGGTGGGGTTTGATGGCAACATACATTTGAGATAACAAAACACGAGCTAAAGCCCAAGCTGGCCAGCAATTGGCAGTTACATCCCAGAGAATAACTGCTGCCTTACGAAACTAGTTAATTTCAAAGGAGCAGTTAGTTAAAGCTGAGCAGGGGTCCACAGTTGAGGTTAAGCCATTCTTGTTTGTGATGCCACCTCCTCGTCTCTCCATTGGTGAGAAAGAGATTCCCACCCTAGACGTATGCAGGTGGCTGAACATGGGACACCCGGACAGGTAGGATCGACAGCAGTTTATTAGTCATGTATACTTATGTCCAGCTCAGGGGAGAACACCGCACACCAAGCAGGGCCACTTGGGGGTTGCAGTTGGGAACAGAGTGAACAGCAGGGGTGTAGGGGGCAGACTTTGTAGTAAAAAGACCACAGGGTGAGCCAATAGGAAACTGCAGCCTGGTACTCAGGAATCAACAGGCACTGTGTCTGTCCCTGTAATAAGAATTGTTTGGGTAGGAGACCTTACCTCCCAAAGAAGAGGGAGTGGGGAACTTGCTGTTAGGCCCTTTGAGGCACCCTTGATGGTTCCAGATGTCAAGACAGCTCTTAACAGTGAATCTTAATTTCAGGCTTTATATCACAGGAAGTTATTAAAAAGCAAGTATTCCTAGAACTAATAACTGAATTACACAAGCTGTAAAATAAACATTAAAGTCAGTTGCATTTCTATATATTAGCAGTGAACATGTGGACACCAAAATTAAAAATACATTTACAACCACTAATGAAAAGAAAATCTTAGTGTAAATATAACAAACACACCCAGGACTTGTATGCTGAAAACTACCCAACACCGATAAAAGAAATAAATGATATAAATAAATAGGTATACTATAGTCATGGATTGGAAGAGTCAACATAATAAAAATGTCAATTCTCCAGAATTGATATTGGGATTTAATACAATTCCTATCAAAATCCAGTAAGATATTCTTGTAGATATACACAAGGTTATTCTAAAATTTATATGGAAAGACAAAGAAATTACAACAGCTAACATTTTTTTTGTAAAACAATAAAAGCGGCAGCAATCAATCTACCCAGTTTCAAGTCTTAAAGAGCAAGAGAAACCAAGACTGTGTAGTATTTGTAGAGGGATAGACACATAGATCAATGGAACAGAACAAAGACATGGGAATAGCTCTAACAAATATGCACACCTGGTTTTTGACAAAGGCAACTCAATGGAGGAAAGATAGCCTTTCCAACAGCCTTCAACAACTTAAAGCTTGTGAGGAAGTCACGGGCTGCAAACTTGGGAAAAGGGACCAGCCAAGAAGGAAGATAACGATTTGACTGAGGTGCTGCTAGGTGGTGATGGGAGATGGGATTAGTTTGAGCTCAGCTCAGGATGAAAATGCGAGCTCCAGATGACAGTTTCTTCCATCTTTCTGAATTCAGCTGTGTCTAATTGTCCAGCTCCATAGGCTCTGGCAATTTTTCCATAGGCTTCCACACTCCAAACTCAGGTCACCCCTAAGTGCTGCAGACTCCATTAGCTTTACCGTTAGCATCATTCTCAAGCTGTATGAGGTAGCAAGATGGTTCTCAGTAGCTTCGAAGATACATCTTCCCAGGTTCAAGTCTGGTAGAAAAGAAAGTTCTTCCAGATTTAGCTACTCACATTTAACTCCTGGGATTCATGCCTATTGGATCAATGTGGTTACCACCACTACCCTGCCATTCCCCCCTCCCCCACATACACACCCTAGGGCAGTGGTCGGCAAACTCATTAGTCAACAGAGCCAAATATCAAAAGTACAACGATTGAAAATTTCTTTCGAGAGCCAAATTTTTTAAACTTAAACTATATAGGTAGGTACATTGTTATTAACTTAATTAGGGTACTCCTAAGCTGGCCTTTGCTAAAAACGTCCTCAATCTGATTGAGGTACGTTCACTGAGGTCGACCCCTTCCAACTCTCCCATCCACACTTGTCTTGTATACATGTTTCGTCTATCTCCTTTCGTTCATCCTCTCTATATGTCCAAACCATCTCAACATACCTTTCTCAATCCTCGACACTACATCTTCTTTCACTCCACAACGTTCCCTAAAATTAACTTAATAAACTTTACTTAAAGTTTTAAGTCTTAGTTAAACTATAGGTACGTTGAATAAAACTTGATATCATACTTAATAATGATATTATTTATTGATAAAATTAAATTCCTTACAATTTACCTTACAATATCCATAAAATTAAATCATGACAATGACTGGCCCAGGCCGAAAACCAACTTCTGCGCATGGGCCACGAAGTTTCAATTGCACTGTACATGCGCGCCCGCACGTGGTATTTTGTGGAAGAGCCACACTCAAGGGGCCAAAGAGCTGCATGTGGCTCACTAGCCGCGGTTTGCCGACCACTGCCCTAGGGTGATTGGCCAGATCTTGGTAAGTTCCACTCCTTAGGCAGGGCGCCTCACCTGATCCACGTGGGCTGAAAGGGGAGTGTAGTTTTCCATAATAAACTCCAGCTGTTAGAGAAGAAAAAAACACAAGAGGGCCAAAGCAACAATGTCCACTCCTACCTCTGGAGAAGAAGTGTCATGGTTAATGCCCAACTTTTTGCTCCTGATATTAATTTTTATGTAGGTTTTAAACTCCTGTTTCTCTTTTCTTGACTTTGTCAAAGGATGCTGATTAGTGACTTTTCTCCGGCTGGGACATTTTTCACAACTACTCAGTAGTCTCACATTTGGAGACTAAGATCACTTATCAGGCTGAGATCGCTAAGCTTGCTATTTCCAGACTCCACTCCTGTGTCATAAAGTTCTAACCCCTTGACCAGGAGCTTAAATGGAATGAGCTGGCTCTGCCTGCGGGAAGCCTTTGGTGGTGGCCCTCAGTGAAACACTGACCAAAGTCTTCTGAATCATCATCTATTTCTAAATCGAAGGCTCAGCAAAGAACAGAAGCGTATCAGAGTATCTGCCACCTTCTTCTAGTCACCCTCATTCTCACCACCCACACCTATGGTGTCCATAGCTTATTCTACTTGCTGTTGACACTTATTACATCCAGGGAATGTGTACACTGCCAACCTAGAAGGCCGTGTTTGTCCAGTGCTTTGCATTACCCTCTTGGCAGAGGACCACTAAAAGAAAATGGTGTAGCCCTCGCCAGTTTGGCTCAGTGAATAGAGCATAAGCGGACTGAAGCGGTTTGATTCCAGTCAAGGACACAAACCTGGGTTGCAGGTTCCCTGGCCCTGGCTGGGGAGCATGCAGGAGGCAACCAATCAATGTGTCTCTCTCACCTCGATGTTTCTTTCAGTCTCTCTCCCTGCCTTTCACTCTCTCTAAAAGTCAGTGAAAAAAATATTCTTGGGTGAGGATTAACAAAAACAAACAAAATACCCCGATTCCTGCTCCCCCATTTCTTTACCTTCCTGTATAGTATTTTTTTACCATCTAGATATGCTTCTCTAAACAACATTAATTTTGCTTGCTTTGAACTTTACAAAGATGTTATATTTCCTTCTTTCAGTGAATATTATGTTTCTGAAATTCAGTGGATGCTTGCAACTGGCAGCTCTAGTTCACTCATTTTCATTGCTACATAGTTTTCAATTATATTAGTTTTCCACACATTCCTTCCTTTTTTTTAAATAAAAAGTTTTATTTTACAACTTTAGATTCACAGAATCGTTGCAAAGATAATAGTGGGGGTTCCCAAATACCCCACACCCAGTTTCCTCTATAATTAGCATCTTACATTAGTCTGATACATTCACCATAATTAGTAAACCAATATTGATACCTTATAATTGACTCAAGTCCATACTTCAGAGTTCCTTGATTTTCCCCTAATGTCACTTTTCTGTTGCAGGATCCCACCCTGGATGCCATATTACACTTAGTTGTCATGTGTCCTTAGGCTCCTCTTGGCTGTGACAGTTTTTCAGATTTTCCTTGTTTTTTTATTACCTTATAGTTTCAAAGATTATTGGTCATGAATTTTATAGTGTCTATCATTCGGGATCTGTTTGATGTTTTTCTCATCATTAAACTTGGGTAATGTTTTTTGTAAGATATTTTTTTTAAAATATATTTTATTGATTTTTTTTTTTTTTTTTACAGAGAGGAAAGGAGAGAGAGAGAGTTAGAAACATCGATGAGAGAGAAACATCGATCCGCCGCCTCCTGCACATCTCCTACTGGGGATGTGCCCGCAGCCCAGGTACATGCCCCTTGACCGGAATCGAACCTGGGACCTTTCAGTCCGCAGGCTGACGCTCTATCCACTGAGCCAAACCGGTTTCGGCTGTAAGATATTTTTATTGATTTCAGAAAGGAAGGGAGAGGGAGAGAGAGATGGAAACATCAATGATGAGAGAGAATCATTGATTGGCTGCCTCCTGCACGCCCCACACTGGCAATCGAGCCCACAACCCAGGCATGTTCCCTGACCAGGAATGGAACCTGACCTCCTGATTCATACGTCGATTCTCAACCACTGAGCGACGCCGGCTGGGCCACACATTCCTTCCTTCATGACATCTCAAAGACTATTATGTGTGCTGAGCCCAGCTCCTGGCTCAGAGGGAACCCAATAAATATTGGTTCAATTGTTAGATGAGACTGAGCCTCGACCGACTGTCACAATGACACTTGTTTCCTTCGGCTGGTTTCTCTGCCCTTCGCCCCAGTGCTAGGGTCCTGACCTGAGTTAATTACAGGTATAAAATTACGTGGCCAGCAATAAGAATCTCAGTGGCCTCGCAACTCACCTAAGACTACAATTCCCAGAAAGTATTGCGGTGCCATAGTGTGTCAAGTTCACTTTACTTCCCCCTCCCTGGCAAACTTCCGGGTTTTGTGGGCGGGGCTAAAGGAGTTGTCCAATGAGCACCTCCGCAGGCTGAGAGGCTGGGAAATTACTCAATGAGCGTCCTGTCGGCGGCTCCAATAAGCGCGAAGGTTGCTGGGACAGTGGTCGTGGGCGGCCTCTCCGAGCCGCGCCAGCTGAGCGGGCGGAGCCCAGCCCCTCTCTCCTGCCTTCCTGGAGGTTCGCTAATTCCCCCGGCGGCGGTCGACCCCGCTTTCATGTCCCGGGTGGGCACAGCACCCCGGAACCTCCACGCCCATGGCCACTAACCTGAGGTCGACCACTTTCAACTCCTGTCCTTCCTCGACCGAAGCTGACGACGAAGGCGTGCAAGGCACCTGCGATGATGCTTCTATCTGCAAGAGGTGCCTGCGGGGCGCGGGTTAGGGGCGGCAGCTCCGGCGGCTGGGGCCCGGGTGGGAGGCGGGCCTGTGTCGGTGGAACGCGCTTGCACGCCACCAGGCGCCCGCCCGCTCCCGAGACCCTGGCTTCTCCCCTGTGAATTTCACAGGGCAGGGGTTCATTTATGAAACAATGATGTACCTTCTGCTGTGTGCCAGGCGCGGTGCAAGCCCGGGGTCGTGCCTAGAGTACAGTGTGGAGGGGGGAAATGACGTGACCACGACCACATCATATTGGTGTGCAGAGCCAGTACTTTCCAGCGTTCTCGACTGATTGCTACAGGAGTCCACACTATTAGGGGTGTAGTTGGGGGGCGGGGAGGGGGGCGCCAGTGAGCACAGGTAGACATCACACACCTGGAAGCATGAAAAAGAAAGCATGAGACTTGAATGTACTCCATTTATTCATTCAACAAAAATTGTTGAGAGCTTACTTTGCTCCAGGCCCTTCATTGTGCGCGGTGGTGGGGGTTCAGTGATGGGGACCACATAATGAACGAGACTGACACGGCGCCTGACGTACAGCCTAGTTGGAAAAGAGACAGGAGACAAATAATTACCCATAAAATACATAATGACAATTTTGTGTGGAGTGCTGAGATTAGACTTCGTAATTTAGGCAGTGATGTTTAAACTGAGAAAAAAAGGCTTAAAAAGCAGTGTTGGAGACTGTTCAGGCAGAGCAAGTCAAGTGTGGACTGTTGGAGGAACGGAACCAATGCCCTGGCTGCAGGGGCCATGCAGGGCTTGTAGAGTGGGGAGAACAAAAGTCGGGGTTAAGGATTGTGCTTTTTGTGGGTTCTTGGAGACCACGCTTAGTGAAGCTGGACTCTGGAGCCAGAATGCCACACTGATCCGAGCCCTGCCGTTTACAAGTCGTGTAAAACCTCGGGCAAGTTACTCATCCAGTCTGTGTTCTCAGTTTTCTGGTCTGTAAAGTGGGGATGATCGTAAAGATGAAATGATATGTAATATTAGGAAAGCACTTAGAGCAGTTTCTGGCATGTGGTATATGTGAGTGGCGGTAGATTAAATACGAGTAAATAGATAAATGCATACATAAGTATTAAAGGCTTGGAGGCATCCTTGGTGAAATTTGTGAGTTTAAAGACACCCAGCTTTATTTCTTCCGCTTTCAGTTGCTATTGACCACACGTATAGCACTGTTGAATTAGAAATAATTGTTCTCATGTTGACTGCTCTTTAGTAAGAGAATCTACAGTGTTATTAAATTATGAGAGGGAAATAAAATACTTTTCTGGCCCTGGCCTGTGTGCTCAGTGGTTAGAGCAGTGGTTCTCAACCTCCCTAATGCCGAGACCCTTTAATAGAGTTCCTTATGTTGTGGTGACCCCCAGCCATAAAATTATTTTCGTTGCTACTTCATAACTGTAATTTTGCTACTGTTATGAATCGTAATGTAAATATCTGATATGCAGGATGTATTTTCCTTATTACAAATTGAACATAATTAAAGCACAGTGATTAATCACAAAAACAATATGTAATGATATCTGTGTTTTCCAATGGTCTTAGGCGACCCCTGTGAAAGGGTCGTTAGACCTCCAAAGGGGTCGCGACCCACAGGTTGAGAACTGCTGGGTTAGAGTGTCTGCCTGAGTACCAAATGGTCTTGTTTCATTCCCGGTCAAGGGCATGCCTGAGTTGCAGGTTTGATCCCCTCAGGGTGCATGTGGGAAACAATCAATTGATGTGTCTCTCTCGAATTCATGTTTCTCTCTCTCCCCCTCCCTCCCTCCTTTCTGCTCTCTCTAAAAATCAATGGGAAAAATATCCTCGAGTGAGGATTAACCAAAAAACAAACAAAAAAAAGGTTTTCTGTAGCACATTAGGGTTAGGTTTATTTAATATTTATTAATAATATTGGTTTACTTAATATTTATTGGAAATGTATTTTGCATACTTAAAAAAAGTAAATTAGCTATAAAATAGCTCAGACGCAAAGAAAAGTACAGAGAAATAGTAGGACTAGAGCAGGGGTGGGCAAACTTCTTGACTCGAGGGCCACAATGGGTTCTTAAACTGGACCGGAGGACCGGAACAAAAGCATGGATGGAGTGTTTGTGTGAACTAATATAAATTCAAAGTAAACATCATTACATAAAAGGGTACGGTCTTTTTTTTTTTTTTTTAGTTTTATTCATTTCAAACGGGCCGGATTCGGCCCGTGGGCCGTAGTTTGCCCACGGCTGGACTAGAGCATGACTTTCCTTGACTCTCAGTCGGATAGTTTTTATAATTTAGCTCTTCTCTGCCTCGGTTTCCGGGGTCCTCTGTGTCTACTGACACCTAAACATTGTAGGGGGAGTTCAGGTTTGAAGTGCAGAGAATTTAAGGTAGTGGTTTTCAGCCCGACCTGCAGGGCAGCATGGTCTGTGGACTGGGGCTGCTCTGGGCTAGGCCAAGCTGTGAAGACCGGATGTGCTGGCCACGCAGATGCGGTTCATCGAAGCTTTTTCACATTCTTCTTTTCAGCTCACTTAGTCAGTTATTCCTGTTACGCCCCCAGCACATTTTCGCTCAGGTCCTCCCTGGTTTTCTCTACCCTTCAGACACGTCCTCTAGGCCAGCGGGCGCCAACCTTTCGGACCTCAAGGACCACCCACGGTCCGCGGACCACCTGTTGGCGACCGCTGCTCTAGGGCTGTTACCTCTCAGTTGAGCTTAGAGTTCATGGCCGGCCATTCTGCCCTTCTCTGGCAGTGACTTATCTCCCCTGCCCCCCAGTGCTGGTAAACCACAAACCCTGGTTGAGCCAAACTCTCCTTTCTCACCTCGAATACTATGGGGCCTTCTGTGAATTCAAGTCACCCAGCCGCACCTGTGCCCTGAGCAGAGCATGACCATTCTAGTATGATTCCCTGGTCAGCTCACTTTCCTGCTCTCCAGAATACTTAACTCAGCCATTTCCCACTTTCCTCAAACCTCTCCTTTCCCCTCCTCTTCCCCTCAGAGTAGAGGTGTGGGTATTGCTGAACAGGAAATGGAAGCCTTCAGGTGGGAATGCACCTACTTCCCGCCCGGAAACGCAGTCATTCTTTCTGTTGCAGCTGTCCATGTCTTCCGGCAGAGACCACTAGAAACCACTTGTAGTTACGCAGTTGGGCTTAGTTACTCATCGTAGTGGGGGAGCACTCACACGGGGAACTTACGGGCCTGTCGGTGGGGGGGCGGGGGGGGGCGGACGGGACGGTGTTAGAACTTCAGGACTTGGGCTGTGGTTGGATAATTTGGGGGAGAGTTCAAGGAAGCGAGGACTTGCACTGGGTTGGGTGCCGACAGGAGCGGGGCAGTCCTGTGTCGTCGGTCGGTACTTCAGTCAGCCTTTTCTAGAAGGAGGTGTGACTGAGCGAGACCATCCCTGCCGTTCATCAAGGAGCCGAAGTCACTCCTGGCAGCCGGAGGGTCTGGTGCTTGGTGGATGGCACCCCGACCTCATTGTGTCTGTTGAGACTGAGTTATGAAGCGGCCTTCCTCTGTCTCCCTGCATCACCGGTGCAGTATGACCTTGTGCCTTCGAGGTGACCTCGGTGAGCGCCCGCCAGCGCCTCGATGTCGGCCTGCTCTTGTTTCACGGAGGGGCCTGTGAGTGTTCGGAGGGCAAATGGGAGTCTGCCAGGCAGAAGGAGAGAGCAGGAGCTGAGTAGCATGGCCATGAGGCACAGTGTGCGTTAGGGGAACTTGACATTGGGCGGGGGCATGGGTGGCAAGAGAGAATTGTGGAGAGGCCGTGAGAGAACGAAAGGTGGAAGGTCCTGAGCGATTTTTATTTTTTATTTTTATTTTTTTAAAAATATATTTTATTGATTTTTTACAGAGAGGAAGGGAGAAAGATAGAGAGTTAGAAACATCGATGAGAGAGAAACATCGATCAGCTGCCTCCTGCACGTCTCCCACTGGGGATGTGCCCGCAACCAAGGTACATGCCCCTGATTGGAATTGAACCTGGGACCCCTCAGTCCGAAGGCTGATGCTCTATCCACTGAGCCAAACCGGTCAGGGCGGTCCTGAGCGATTTTAATTGGGGACCTGACATGATCTGGTTTCGTGTTTTAGAAAAATCCCCCGCAGCTGTGTGAGATCTGTTCCCATTTCCTGCCGGTCTGCTGGCCCACCTGGCTTATTGCAGCAGCCTCACTTTCTCCCTGCTTCTAGACTAGCCCCTCCTCCACCCACGTGTTTACACTGTGGCCAGGGTGACTTTTTTTTTTTAAAATATATTTCATTGATTTTTCACAGAGAGGAAGGGAGAGAGATAGACAGTTAGAAACATCGATGGGAGAGAAGCATCGATCAGCTGCCTCCTGCACATCTCCCACTGGGGATGCGCCCGCAACCCAGGCACATGCCCTTGACCGGAATCGAACCTGGGACCCCTCAGTCCGCAGGCCGACGCTCTATCCACTGAGCCAAACCGGTTTCGGCGAGGGTGACTTTTCAGAACCACACATCTTATCCTGTCACTTGATTAACCGTCAGACACCAGGTAAAAATCTACACAACATGGCGTGACACACCGCACTTTTCAGGATCTGCTCATGCTGCCCTGGGTGTCTCACTGCCCACTGCAATCTCTCAATGATCTCAAATTCATTATTTCCAAGACTCTGCTCAAGTTCACCTTCCCACAGTCTCCTTGCCACCCCTCCCCCACCCCAGTGAGTGGTGCTGCCCGTTCAGCTCACAGGCCCGAAAGGTAAGGTGATCTTGAAGCTGCCCTTTCACTCCCCCCTGTGATCAGAACTTTGATTCTTATCTGCTAAATATGCTAGGAATCTGCTTCCGTTTCTTCACCTCCCCTTCTGCCACCTCTGTCCAAGCTGAGGTCACCTGTGGTCAGAGTTATGGCACCAGCCCACTAACTGAGCTCCCCCTTACCTCCCCCAAATCCACGTCCCTCTGAGGTGAGCGTTTTATAAAAGGCCTGCCTGCTCAGGCCACTCCCAGTGCAGTGGCTTCTTGTTGCTGTTAGAGGACCCAGCTCCTGAGGGGCCTCCATGGCCCTGCCTGCTCTCACCTGCTTCTCCAGCCTCACCCCCCTCCCTCCCTGCCACCCTCGCAGTTCTTCAGGTGTGTCCTGCTCCCCCGCCTTCCTCCAGCCTTTCAGCCTGCTGCTCCCTCCCTCCCTCCCTCGCCCCTTTAGTTCTGCGTCAGTCATCTCGGCTTAATGCGTTCATTGGGCTTTCTTTACTGCGTGCCTCCTCTGTGGAGGCACTGTTCTCCTGTGGAGCAGAAGGGAGCAACCCAGACAACACCGAGCGTGGGGGCGCCGGCTGGGAAACAAGACATCTGGCGTGTCAGCTGGTGATCAGCGCCTGGGAGTGTTGGAAGGAGTTGTCCTCTGGGATGGGATGGCCAGGGAGGGCTCTGCTGGGAAGGTAGTGCTGGGGAGAGACTGGGGGCGGGAGGGAGGAGACCTGTGTAAGTGGGAACCCACATCCCAGGCCCCAGGCGGGGCCAACAGAGTAGGTGGGCCCTGAGGCTGCCTGGGCCTGGGGCTGGGGGACAGATGGTGCAGCCTCTTGTAGGACTAACTCTTCCTTGGAGAGGGAGCCGCTCGGATTTTGAACTGAATGAAGAATGAGCTCACTTGACGTGGGTTTTAACGGGATCACGTCAGCTTCTCTGTGGGGACCAAACTGCAGGGCGAGGATGGCAGCCTGGAGACCAGTTAGGCTCTGGGATACCCCAGGCCCGAGAGGCTGGTGGCCGCCAGGGTGGGAGCCGTGAGGTGCTGAGGGGCTGTCAGGTGGAGCCCATAGGAGGTGCTGGCGGATTGGATGTGGGGGAGGCTGGGGAGTCATAGATGACGCTTTAGCTCAGATGGGCTCCCTCAAGCAAGGAGACCTCTGATACCCGCAGACCTGAGGGTACACCCTGTGCCTCCTTCGTGGGAACCGGCCATTTGCAATTCAGACGTCGGGTGTAGTTTTGTGTTCCACTAGAATAAACACGACACAAAGCAGGGGCCGCGTCCACCTCAGAGCCACGCGCATTGTAGGTGTAATAGCATACGTGGATGGCTACAGTGACTAGAACTGGATGCGAACACTCAAGATTACATCACCCTGGGAGGCCTTAAACAGCTGCTTTTCTTCTTCACTGGTATTGAGTGGTCTAGACGGTTCAGAAACCAGGCCAGGGGCCAGTGTGAAAATGATACAAGTGAATCTGATTTCTGAAAACTGTCCCCCTAGAGATGCAGGTGGTCTCTGCAAGCCTGCTGCCCCGCCCTATCACTGCTGCCCCGCCCCACCACAGCTGGCCTGCCCCACCACAGCTGGCCTGCCCCACCACAGCTGCCCCGCCCCACCACAGCTGCCCCGCCCCACCACAGCTGGCCTGCCCCACCACAGCTGCCCCACCCCAGCACGGCTGCCCCGCCCCACCACAGCTGGCCTGCCCCACCACAGCTGCCCCACCCCAGCACGGCTGCCCCGCCCCACCAGAGCTGCCTGGGAGAGCATGCTGAGACTTTGACCAAGGATGGCCTCTGCACCTCCAGAGAAGATGTGCCACTTTAGATCTAGGACATTGTGTTGAGGAGAAATTAGCTGCCAAACTTGCTCATCAAGAAAGTCCAATAAATTCTGGATGATTAACCCTCCCCTGTTTTTTAAAAAAGGAATGAATTAAATATTGGAAAATACCTGTGAAAGGTAATGATTTTATATCTAGAATAGGAATATTCACATCATTTTTTCTCTTATAAACTTAATTTTTTAAATGACAAAGTGAGAAGCCTCTGCGAAATGCTTAATGAAAGAGGTTGTATCAGTTTTCATTCCCGCCTGTGCAAATGAGACGCTAATCAGAATTTTCTTGGTGACCAATGGCTTATCAGCTAGAGGTGGAGAAGAAGCCCTCTCTAATTTGTGTTTCTATGATCACTGGTGAGACCCAGCACTTTGCTCACTATCATTGATACTTTTATGTGAATCCTTTCTCCAGTCATTTTCCAACTGGGTTGTTGTCTTTTTCTTGTCTGGTTATTTGTACTTCTATTTCTGCTTTATAAGAACTTTTTATATGAAGGATGGTACTCCTTGGCCTGTGTTTGTTGCAGTATTTTCTCTCAGATGGATGCTTGGTTTTCACTTTCGCTTGTCAGTGCATTTCATAATACAGAAATTGTGAATCTTCCTGGTGCAAAATCTGACAACCTCATTTCATGGCTTGTGTTTTCGAGCAGTGCTTTGAAAGGCCATTTCAATCATTTCAACATTTTCTTTTAGTACTTCTATGGCTTTGTCTTTTATGCTTAAATCATTCATCTCTTTTATGTAAGAATGTAGCAGTTTTAACTTAATTTTGTCTGAAAACATTAGCTAGTTGTCCCTATACCATCTATTAAATGGTCTCTATTTCCCAATTGATTTGAAAAGTCACATATAATATACTAAATTCTTATATATACTTTAACACAGCGATGGCATTCTTGACTCCCAATTGAAATGCCCTTTCCCCCCCATTTTGATGCCTTAAGACTATTAATCACAAAGTTACTTAGTTGTGAATTGATTCAGAGCTCCCATAGCTTGCTTGGCAGGGCAAGAATGGGGAAGGAAGGGTACCAGCAAAAGACATGTGTCCGAGTGTGTCTCTTTTCATCAGGAAAGCTGTAGAGTTTTGGGAAGCCCTGTAGACTTCTTTGTACTAGGACATATGGCCCCACCCTCAGCTGCAGGAAAGTGTGGGGAGGTAAGAACTTCTCATTGGGCAGATGGATGCCTCAAACAAAATTGGGCGTTCTTTTAGTAAGGAAGAAGGGGTGAGTGGATATTAGAAAGGGAACTTGAAGGTCCTGCTATGTTCCTATACCCACCCCCCATATTCTCCCTTTCATCGATTTTAGCTGTAGACATAGACAGAGAGTGTGAGAGAGGGAGTGATAGAAGAAGAAGAAGCCGAAGAAGAAGATGAAGAAGGAGGAGGAGGAGGAGGTGGTGGTGGTGGAGGAGGAGGAGGAGGAGGAAGAAGGGAGAGAGAAGTAGAGGAAGAGGTGGAGGGGAGAGGAGGGGGTAGGGGATAGGGGAGGGGAAGAGAAGAAAATAGAGGAGGGAGAGAAGGACATAATTTATATACAGGGTGTCCCAAAAAATATATGCACATTTTAACAGCTGATAGCTCAATTTTGAAAATGGGATGTATTTTAATAAACACTGCCTTTATAATTATTCAAAGTATATATACATTTTGGGGGGACACCCTATAAATTAAGTGCTCAAGTTTTCCATTTGAGGAGTGTTGACAGTTGTATATATCTGTGAACCACCACTCAACAAGATGTAAAATATTTCTGAAACTCCAGAAAGGCCGCTTTTCTCTCTTTTGGTTGGTCTCCTTGCCCCCACCTCACTAGCATTTTCTGATTTCAGCTACCCTGGATCAGATTTGCCTGCTCTTGAACATCATACGAATGGAATCATACAGAATGCATTCTTTTTGTAATTTCTTTCACTCAGCATGTTCATTGAGATTCATTCATGTTGTCAGAGATAAAGCCAGATACTGGTTAAAGTGGTAAGGTCAGGTTTTGGCCAGCGATAACTATTGCAACAGGGAAAGAGTCCTGGGTGAATAACTCGCCTGCAGCTCTACAGAGGGCATTTTGAGGGAGATGGGGGAGTCAGGAGTTGGGCGAGCACTGGGCAGTAGAGTCAGAGAAGTGAAAAGTTACAAAAAGAGGGAGGGAGGAAGGGGTCGGTCCACGTGAAGCCGCCTGGGTTTGCTACCTGGGAGAAGGGGCGCATCTTTAATGTTGGCTGGACATGCTGTGCTCCTGGCGGCCTTGCATTCTCTCAGGCACTTTAAGTGCGAGGAGCGTCATCCTGAGGTTGTGGCCTTGAGCTCTTAGAAGCTGTTAGTGTTTGTCCAAGTCTCTATATTACAGGCCAAGGTTGCAGCCTGATTGAGAAGACAGCTCAGAGGAACCTGGCTCGTGTGTGGTGAGGAGAGAACCCCTGTCCGGGTAAAGTGGTTTGGTCCTTTTCATGCTGTGTGACCACACCCTGATTTGTTTGTCCCCTCACCATATGAGGGTCACTTGAGTTGTGCCCAGTTTTGGGCCACTGTGGATGGGCTGCGATGAACATTCTTACCGGTCCTTCATTTCTCTTGGGTAGATGTCTAGGAGTAGAATTGTGTAGTCATAGGCTGGGTGTATATTTAATATCCAGATTAATTCCCAAAGTGGTTTATCAGTTTACACTTCCCACCAGCAATGGATGAACACTCCACATCCTTGTTAACACTCCATATCGTCAGTGGGTGTGAAATAGCATCTCACTATGGTTTTACATTGCATTTCCCTGGTGACTAATTTATGTTTATTGTTGAAAGTATTACAGATGTTGCCCTCCCCCCCTCCCCCATTGACCCTCTCCAGGGTCAAGCACCTTTTTAAAAAATAAATATATTTTTATTGATTTCAGAGAGAAAGGAAGAGGGAGAGAGAGATAGAAACATCAGTGATGAGAGAGAATCATTGGTCGGCTGCCTCCTCACGCCCCCTACTGGGGATTGAGCCCGCAACCTAGGCATGTGCTCTTGACCCGAATCGAACCTGGGACCCTTCAGTCCATAGGCTGATGCTCTATCCACTGGGCCAAACCGGCTAGGACTTAATCACCTTTTTTATGTGTTTATTGGCCATTCCTACATCTTTCGTGAACTGTCTGTCCAAGTTTTTTGCCCATTTTTATTGATGATGTCACTGTTGGTTTTGACTTATATTGTAGTTCATTACATAGCTGGGTAGGAGTCTTTTGTCAGATAGATGTATTGTAAATATACGTTCATGTATAGGAAAATGAATTTTTTGTTATTAATACTCACAACGGATATTTTTTCCATCCGTTTTTTGAGACAGTGGAAGGGAGAGAGTAAGTGGGGGCGGGGGGGAGGTGAGGGGAAAGAGAGAGAGAGAGAGAGAGAGAGAGAGAGAGAGAGAGAGAGAGAGAGAAGGGAAGAGAGGAGAAGAGGAGAAACATCTATGTGAAAGAGACATATCAATTGGATATCAATTGGTTGCTTCCTGCATGTGCCTGACCAGGGCTGGGGATCAAACCTGCAACCCAGGTATGTGCCCTTGACCGGAATAGAACCTGAGACTCTTTTGTGGGCGGATGTTCTAACCAGCTAGCAACACTGGCCAGGACAAGAAGTGAAATTTAAAAATATCCTATATAATAAAAGGGCAATATGCAAATTGACCCTAACAGCAGAACAACTGGGAATGACTGGTTACTATGACACACACTGACCACCAGGGGGCAGATGCTCAATGCAGGAGATGCCCGGTGGTGGTCAGTGCCCTCCCACAGGGGGAGCTCTGCTCAGCCACAAGCCAGGCTGATGGCCGCCTCCTCAGCAGCACTAAGAATGTCCGACTGCAGCTTAGGCCTGCTCCCCGCTGGCAAGTGGACATCCCCTGAGCGTTGCCGGGCTGCCAGAGGGAATGTCTGATTGCCAGCTTAGGCCCAATCTCCCGGGGAGCGGGCCTAGCCAGTAGGTGGACATCCCCTGAGGGGTCCCAGACTGCGAGAGGGCACAGACCGGGCTGAGGGACCCCCCGAGTGCACAAATTTTTGTGCACTGGGCCTCTAGTTATTTATAATAGCATCAAAAATGTAAACTGTCTAAGAATAAATCTAATGAAAATACCTTTACACAGAAAACTATAAAACACTACTGAGAGAAATTAAAGGAGACTTATGTAAATGGGAGGTATACTTTGTTCATGCATTAGAAGACTTGGTGTTGTTGTCTATTCACCCCTAATTGATCCATAGAGTCAGTGTAGTCCCAATCAAAATCCTAGCCACACATACACACATATCTACATGATACCCACACATACATACACATACATGTACACAATACAACCACACATACACACATATCTACATAATACCCACACATATATACACATACACATGCATGTACACATATACACATACATGTACACAATACAACCACAGATACATATACATTGCTCGGTGGTCCAAAAGAGTGTTTCACAAACAGTAAGTTGTGACCCATCGATACCAAGAAATCAACGGAATATCTGAAAGCTGCATTTGAAAAATGAAGTAGAATACAGTAACACAGAAATCATCCAAGTGCAGTTTTACAGTGTGAGGACTGGAGAGACACTGGTTAGAAACGCTGGGACGTAGGACTCGGGATGGTGGTCAGACGTGCCTGTGTACTGTTGAGGTCAGTCCCAGGCTCCTGCCAGGCACGTGTGCCTGAGTTTACTTTTCTCTCCAACCTCTTCCCCAGTTTCTCCTGTTTCCTTACTGCTCTCCAGCCCCCACTCCCCCTTCTGCTACCGGGACACTCCAAGTCCATTCCCACGCCAGAGCGCGTCTGTCAGCCGGGCCTCCTGTCTGCAGGGCCCTTTGCACAGTGACTCCATTCTCTAGGGCTCAACTCGCCATCCCCCATCCAGAGGCCTTTCCCTTCCCCTTCTCTCAGGAAGATCCCTTTGTTCTCCTTGTTACTCATGCCCTTCACTGGTCATAATCCCATGTTTATCTTTGCCTCTGGCCCTTCTCCGTCTTGCCTGGCATTGAGCAGACAATAAATATTGCTTGACTGAATCTAATACCAACTGATAGTACAGAGCTGAGAGGAATAGAAACTGCTCCTTGTTATCTGCCAGGGCAGCAATAGTCCAACAGGAGTGCTTGGAGGGAGGCCCGCGGAGCAGCCTTCCAGCGGTTGCTTGGCAGTGGAGTGAGCGGCTTGATACCGATGAAAGGATTCTTGCACTGGATGTTGGGATTGACCAGATCATTTCCAAGGCCCCTTCCAACCCTTTAACTCAAGCATGTCAGACTCCAAGGCTAACACGGGCCAAATCAACAAGGTGGAAGTGTATGTGGCCGCAAAAAGCAAAAGCTTCAATTTTCATAGAAACGTAGGTTTATTTTGATAGAGACATGCTGAATGCCAAGGGCTGAAATAAATGAGTCATCGTTAACATAAAATAATAGAACATTTTAATAAAAATTAATATTTTTTTCTTAAACATTAACTTACCAGACACTAAATAACTGCACAAATTAATAAGCATAACACAAATAAACCTATTTTTTTTGTTCTCCGAAAGCGAAATATTTCCTGTTGCGCACACCAAACAAGTCAGTCCAAGACTAATGACGTGGCAATCAGATGCTAAAATATTCGCTGCTAGTATTAGTGGAGAGAAATGGTGTCCTGTGCATAAGGGAAATGAATGCAACATGATTATAGTAATCAGTCATTAGCAAATGTTATAGTTCATTATTAATAATCCTATATAATAAAGAGGTAATATGCAAATTAACCCTCACACCCTCACAAGATGGCTGCCTATGACCAGGCCAGCAGGGGTGTTAGTGAGGGACGACCAAACGACTGAACAAGCAGGCTGTGTGGGGCGACCAGGACGGCCGGGGGGCCATGAGGGGTGACCAGGCTGGCAGAGGGGGGCAGTTGGGGGAGAACAGGCTGGCAGGGGGGGCAGTAAGGGGTGACCAGGCCAGCAGGGGGGGCAGTTAGGAGCGACCAGGCCAGCAGGGAGGGGGCAGTTGGGGGTGACCTGGCCGGCAGCGGGGGGCAGTTAGGGACGACTAGGCCAGCAGGGGGGGCAGTTAGGGGCAATCAGGCCGGCATGCAGAGGCAGTGAGGGGCGATCAGGCCGGCAGTGGGGGGCAGTTAGGGGCGACCAGACAGGCAGGCAGGTGAGCGATTAGGAGTCAGTGGTCCCGGATTGTGAGAGGGATGTCTGACTGCCGGTTTAGGCCCGATCCCCTAAACCGGCAGTCAGACATCCCCTAAGGGGTCCCCGATTGGAGAGGGTGCAGGCTGGGCTGAGGGAACACCCCCCTTCCCTGTGCATGAATTTTATGCACTGGGCCTCTAGTTATGTATAACAGGATATTGTAAAAATTAAGTTACGAAATTTTTATTAAAACATTTCTTACATACCGTTGTATTGGCTGGGCCGCAAAAATATTCGTTGTGGGCCACATGTGGCCCGCAGGCGGCGAGTTTGACATGCTTGCTTTAACTGTTTGATGGTGTTCTCATCATTAGGCAGTGACCACTAGATGGCACTAGATGAATCCTTTGAAATCTGTTCATGAAACTCAGTGAGGAAACTTACTTCCTCCAGCACAGATGTGCAACACAATCTTCACAGAAGTCTCATCCCTTTCTGTGTGTAAGGCACACGGGTGTTTTCTGTTTTACTGTATTCTACTTCATTTTTTAAATGCAGGTTTTCAGATTATTCCGTTGATTTCATGATATTTTGTGAAATACTCTTTGGACCACTGAGCGAGTTTACTCTTGTAATACTCTGTTTTCCTTGGAGATTCCAGGCTTGTAGCAAGTGGTGTTCTTAGCGAGCTCTTTGTTTCTCTGTTGAGCAGCTGTACTGAGTAGCTGAACACAGGTACTTTCTTATAAGTGTCTGTGGTTGTGTAAACATAAATGTGAGATACTGTGGGGGAATCTTTTTTCAGAATCAGCACCTGTTGCAGTCAGGGCTGCAATAAACCTTGTCGGTAGGTATAAAGAAAAGAAAAGTGACAGTATCTACTTTTGGGAGCTCAGAACCTACCTGGGAGACACACACATCCACACCCCTTAAATTTCAGCTTCCTTATCAGGCAACATGGAATTGAGTGCATCCCTCGGGTATTAGGTGGGATGCTTTAGGCTGAAAGTAACAGAAGCCTGGCTCGGGTTGGCTCAGATGGTGAAGAAATTATCTCACCAAATGTCCGTGGGGAGGTAGAGCAGGCTCCAGGCCCACAGTGGTGTGGCATGGCCTTGGGGACCCAGGTTCCTTCCGTGACTCATCGGTGGTCCTAGGCTGGTGCCACTCGTGGTTGCCAGAAGACTCCCAGTGTAATCTGGCTTCAGCTCCCAGACTCGGAACACTAGAACTTTACCTGTGTAGGGAGTAGCCTGGGGTAGAGAGAGGTTAGGACACCAGAGTGTTGTGCAAGTTGTAGTTGTTTTGTTTCTTCCCGGTCTCCCCACTGTGCCCACCTTAAGGGATGTGAAATGACTGGCACAAACTGCAGAGTCAGGAGAAAAGGTATTAGTGATGTTTGCCGAATATTTCTGAATTTCCTTTCTCTCGACATAGAACTTTTTAGTTATCTGATAAAAGCTTTGGCCAGTGAGTTTGCTGAGTGAATAAATTGTTGTGGTGATGGGGTGAGGTTATTTGCTGTTTAGGGCTCTGGGGAAGGAATTAGCCATAAGAGGAAAGACAGAGGTGAGAAATGGCCGCTGTAGGGGACGTGGTGGGAAGTGTGTGTGAATATAAGGGGTGGTGAGTCTGCTCAAGTGTGTAATGGAACTCTGCCTGGGCAGTCAGTGGCCTTTGAGACTGATGACTTTCTTCTGGATCCTTGACCTGGTTCCTGGGAACGGGGCCATGAACCTTGGGCAGAATATACACAGATCTCTGCTCACATGTGTTCTCTTTCATTCCTCTCAGGTTTGCAGTGAGCGTTGGCTACTGGGATGACCCTTACCTCCAGCACCTTGTGAGGCTGAGCAAAGAGAGGAAGGCCCCTGAAATTAACAGAGGCAAGTGGCCCCCTTTCTCCCTGGCATCTTCTCATCAGCTGAGTGGTCTGAAGTTTCAGGGATTCATTTAAAAAATATATATATATATATAATTTGTATTGATTTCAGAGAGGAAGGGAGAGGGAGAGAGAGAAAGAAACATCAGTGGTGAGAGAGAATCACCAATCAGCTGCCTCCTGCACACCCCACACTGGGGATGTGATGGGAACCCGCAACCAGGGCATGTGCCCTGACCGGGAATTGAACCCATGACCTTCTGAACCCATGACCTTCTGATTCATAGGTCGACGCTCAACCACTGAGCCACGCCTGGTGGGAGAGGGATTCATTCTTAAACAGAGTTCCAGGATGCACTCTCTCCAGTAGTATATGAAAGTGCTCATTTCCTAACATCCTTATCAATAGCGTATTATGAAACTTCTTATTTAGAAAAAATTTTTATTTTTAGAAATACTTTTATTATGGAAAGTTTCAAACTGTGCAAAAGTGGAATTACATGTGGATCAATTTTAGTAATTATCAAATCTTCGTCATCAGTATGAAGTTTTTTTTAAAATATATTTTTATTGATTTCAGGGAGGAAGGGAGAGGGAGAGAGAGATAGAAACATCAATGATATAGCTGCCTTCTGCATGCTCCCTATTGGGGATTGGACCTGCAACCTGGGCATATGCCCTTGACCAGAATCGAACCCGGGATCCTTCAGTCCGCAGACTGACGATCTATCCATTGAGCCAAACCGTCTAGGGCTCAGTGAGCAATTTTTAATCTTTGTTAATCTGATATTGAGAAATGCTATCATAGAGTAGTTTTAGTTTTATTCTTTTTACTTAAGGATAAGGTTGAAGATCGTATGTTGAAAAGCCATCTATATATCTTTTACTGTTAAGTGCCTGTTCACATAAGGGACTACTTTTTGCTGCCTTTACTGAATGGGTGGTGACACCATCAGGAAGTCAAAGGATTTGACTGAGAAGTTGACCACGTGACAGTCGCTCCTGTGTGAGCAGGGAGTCTTGGTCCTGAAGATCCTAGAGGGAGGGCCTATAAGAAATGCAGACATTTTAAAATGGGTGTTTCTGAGAATAAGGACTTGGAGTTTGCTTTGAACAGAGGGCGAGCTTGGGGGAGCCTGGCTGAGTGGGCTCCGCCCCCTCCTTCCCGCTTCCTGTGAGTGCCCCAGAGGCAGGGACCTGCCGGGCTGCCGGGCTCGCTGGCACCAGGTCAGCCTCCTCCCTCCCTTCCTCTCTCTCGGGTTTGAATGTCTCTTTGGGGACCTGCAGCCCACTGGGAGATGCTTCCCACTGTGCAGGAAGGCTCTGTGTGTTTCCAGTGTCCAAGCCGACTCGCTTCTCTGTGGCTGTGAAAAAGCTCAAGAGGCCAAATTCCTCGAGGTCATTTTCAAGAGGAACATTGAGACCGGATGTTTTGATGTAAAACCCTGGTCTTCCTGAAGTAAAATTATAGGACATTTTATTTCTCTTAGGACAGATAGTTAATCCCACCCTTACGTAGGTTGTGCACAGTTTGGGTCAGACGGCTTTAAGAAAAAGGGGGAGAGAACCTGGAAGTTGCCCTGTCTCAGGTGAAGTCTGCAGCCCCTGCCTCCCCGCAGGAGGCGGGCAGGGTGTTCCGGCGTGCTCTTCGCTCTTCGGGGGGCTTTGCAAGGCCACTGTTGTCGGCACTGAGGGACCGCCTGTTCCTCTGTCTCTTCCTTAGGCTATTTTGCTCGAGTCCATGGCATCAGTGAGCTGATAAAGGCATTCCTACGGAAGACAGAGTGTCACTGTCAGATTTTAAACCTTGGGGCTGGGATGGACACCACCTTCTGGATATTAAAGGTGAGTTAAAATTCCCCTTCCTCTTTTCCCAGTTGTTTGCATTTAATTTTGAAGATGTTCACCTGGTTCTAAAATTTTAAAATATATTAAAATGGATGCAGTGACAGCCCGTCTACACCCCCCCAGTCCTTCCATGCCCCAGCCACCACCAGCCCTGGCTTCGTCGCACCAGGTCCCCGTGAAGGATGTGTGGGTTGTGTCTCACCTTTTGCTGTTGTAAGCAGGGCGTTAATGCAAACTTGTGTGCGTTTTTCTCTGCCTGTGGAAACATATCAGAGAAAACATTCTGTTAGTGGAATTGCCGAGACAAAGAGCACGTGTACTGGTGATTTTGACACTAAGATTTTATTGTGGGCATAACAGTGTCTGTAAAATTTGGAGACTTGCACAGCTGGGTGTTGGTAATGTGATGCAGAGCCTTTTGGAGCCATTCTTTGATTTGATCCCTTAACTGCCCTGCGAGGGGCCAGGAGCAGGTGCACTCACACACAGGAAAGGGAACTCGGGTCTAGTTAGTGGCAGGACCAGGACTGCAATGTTGGTCTTTGATTCCTGGGTTGGAATTTTACCCCAAGCCCTTTCCCTACAAAGACCTCACTGGTTGCATTCACTTTTTTTATGTTTGTATAGATTTTTTTTGATTCTTCTCTGAGATGTCACGAGGGTACCTGCATCCCCCCAGATTTCTTGCAGACGGACACAAAGATAATTAGAGTGTGTGGTGTTTCCAGCCTGCATGTCGGCCCCAGAGCAGCTCCCCTGCAAGGTCTGTTGTCTTGGAGCTCCCAGCCTTTCTTTCCTGGAGAAGAACTCAGCGGCCTCCACTTGGTCTTAGGATTGAGTGCTTGCCCCGCAGTCTCCATTCAGATAAGCATACCTCCCATTGGTGAAGCGCTTTTACAGACAGGACTTCACGAGTTTCCATGAGAGCCCCGTGAGGCGGGTGTACACACCCGGGGCCGCAAGAGCTGTGTCTTCTCCAGATGGCCAGCCAGTGGCCTGGGAATGTGGGGCAGCTCAACCTCCGGAGTCCTTGTTCTCTCCTATGTGTGCAGCCCCGCGCTTGTATGGAGGCATCTTTTCTGTGGGTCGATTGTGCCTCTAACACAGTGACCCTAACGTGGTGCGAGCACCGGACAGAGTGCAGTGGAGAGAGTGCGGTGTGGACAGGGGCCTCTAACACAGGGACCACAGCGTGATGCGAGGCACTGGACAGAGTGCAGTGGAGAGAGAGGGGCGGGGTGTGGACAGGGGCCTCTAACACAGGGACCACAGCGTGATGCGAGGCACTGGACAGAGTGCAGTGGAGAGAGAGGGGCGGGGTGTGGACAGGGGCCTCTAACACAGGGACCACAGCGTGGTGCGAGGCACTAGACAGAGTGCAGTGGAGAGAGAGGGGCGGGGTGTGGACAGGGGCCTCTGGAGAATCCCTCCTCGGCCTGACACTGGACGTGGGGTGTGGTTTCTTTTGGTTGTATGTTTCCTGTCTTGCAGGTGGGTGAATAATAAATAAACCCGAGGTTGTATTTCTGAGCGAGTACACCGAGGCTCCTGTGCTCCTCCCGGGAACGAGGTTGTCCGTCAGCAGTGAGGAAGGAGAATAGCACAGTGTCTGAACGTTCTCTATGGAGGTGTTTTTGTTGCTCTAAGGAGTTTTTTAAAAATGGAAAGTTCTTCTTTTTGCCAAGAACAGAATTATGCTTGTTTGCGCTCTTAGAGCCCAGGCCGCACGGGCCGCCTGCTTTTGTGACTCGGGTTTATCGGCAGCAGCCCTCCCAGGTGGGCGCATCTTCTCGATGGTGCCTTAGCACAGCGACCGCCGAGTCGAGTCGTCAAGACGCCATGGGGCCTGCAAAGACTAACATACTTTCTGGCTCTTTGCAGAAAGTTTGCTAATCCCTGTTTTGGAGAATATGCGCTTCTCTGAAAGGGCAGGGAAACCGCGTCCACTGGTCTCGCTGTCTCATGCAACTTCCACCTGCATGGTCCCCGGCTGCGCCCGCAGAGGCGTGGCTGGAGTCACAGGCTTTCTGCCGCCCTACTGTGTGAGCTCGGCTGTAGGCTCTTGGGCCCAGGCTCTGTCTTCAGGCAGCGGGCAAGAATAGGCAGGGGAAGGCCCAGCATCGCCCCGAAGGAAGAATAAGGGCGAGTGAAACACACTACATACCAAGTTAACTACCACAAAACCCACCCATGCACTGGGATAGGTCTTCATGGTCTTTGTACACCCAGAAAATGGAAGTTTTCTTTTTGCTTTTCCTCTTTTTTATTCCTTTTTTTTGCAATGTAACATTTGATAAAAATCTTTTGTTTTATTTTTTACTAAAATCACATTTTACCCTTCACCACAGTATCGCTACAAACCAGCTAGGGCAGTGGTTCTCAACCTTGGCTGGACATTAGAATCACCTGGGAATCTTTTTAAAATCCTAATCTCAGAGGATGAGGCCCGGAAATCAGGATTTTCAAAAGATTCCCAGGTGATTCTAATGTGCAGCCAAGGTTGAGAACCACTGAGCTAGGGCAGTGGTCGGCAAACTGCGGCTCAGCAAACCGTGGCTCTCGAGCCACATGAGGCTCTTTGGCCCCTTGAGTGGTTCTTCCACAAAATACCGACTTCTGCGCATGGGCCACAAAGTTTCAATTGCACTGTACGTGTGCGCCCCCACGTGGTATTTTGTGGAAGAGCCACATTCAAGGGGCCAAAGAGTCACATGTGGCTCGCAAGCCATGGTTTGCCGACCACGGAGCTAGGGGAACAACTGCTGGATTAATTTAAGGGTTTTATGCACCTTACAAAACTTACAACAAAAGTAGTTTCCATTGATTTCCTTATAAGTGGCGTTTTCAAGGACCTGGGCAACCTGTGACTTCCTGAGCACAGTGTGTGAGAGCAGCCCACGCCTGTTCCGCTTCACAGCCTTCTTCACGTACGAACACCCATCTGTCCGCCTCACAGCACGTACTGGGTGGAAGGTATATGGAGGGAGGTCATTAGGCGTCTACAGCCGCCGGCTGCCTGCTCGCCGCCTCCGAGGGAGCCGCCGTGGTCTGCACGTGTGTGTGCGGGGCAGGCAGTCTCCTTGCAGAGCGGGTGTGGCAGGCGTGCGTGTTGGCTGCTGCCTAGTGCCAGATGCCTCGTGCCGGGCCAGGGCTGGTCCGAGATGCGCTGTAGTGACACGGGCGCTCCGCTGAGGCAGTTAACACGGCACTGGGTGCTGTAGGTTGCATCCAGGAAGGATTTGCACCTGGTAGGCAGGTACAGGAGACGCAATTGGTAGGGTGTAGTAGAAATTTGAGTGATCGTTTGGTTTGTAGTGATACTGTGTGTTGAAGGGTAAAATCTGTTCTTTTCTGTTCCTTTGTCTTTCTCTCTCTTTCTGCCTCCTCTTCCTCTCCACCCCTCTTCCCCCAGACCAGATCCTCTGAGATTTTAACTGAGGACCATTCTCCACGTGGGTGGGGGATGGCTGGATCCCACAATTCCGATGCTCACCTTTCGGGGTCCCCTGCTCATGATTTTGCCCCTGTTGTGCAGCCCCAGGGGCCAGTCTGCTGCCCGCTGTACTGTTGTCTGTCTCAGGTCACTGCATGTGCTGTACTCTTACCTGCCCAATTGCTCAAGCCAGAAGCAAGGGTGCCGGCCTTGCCCTTCCTCCCATCCTGCACCAGCTGCCACCAGGGTCTGCAAGCCAGCGGCTTCCTTTTCCTTCTTCTTTGTCTCTTTTACAATACGGCGTAGTTCTGTTTTTCTGGACTACAGTGCAGGGGGGCGCGAGGGGTTGACGTGTCTCCAGAGGGGGACGCTGGGCAGGTGGGCCAGGTGTGGGCGCCTTGTTTCCTGCTGGGTCTCAGAGAAGTGAAGCGCTGCTGCAGCATGACAGGACCTGGAGAGTCACCGGGGGTGTGGTCACACCTGTGCAGGCAGTGACTGCCCACAGGGAGAGGAGGCCTTCGAGAAGGTCTCAGCCAAGCTAGCAAACACGGGAAAGGGAAGCAGGCCGTGTGTGTGTGTGTGTGTGTGTGTGTGTTTTTCAGGCTTTTTCACTGCGGCCCACAGTACAGTGGGGCCTTGACTTACGAGTTTAATTCGTTCCGAGACCGAGCTGTTAAGGAGCTTGTTAAGGAGCTCGTTAACTCAAATTACTCTATCAACTCAATGCAAAAAATCGGCCGAGAGACAGCTGGTATCTCAAAAAACTCGTTAGTCAGGACACTCGTAAGTCAAGGCCCCACTGTATAAAATAAATGTAGCACCCACGCCAGGACCCACCTTTGTGTACCTGCATCTTTAACCCTTTGAGTGCCAACCAATATCCGAGGAACTATGCTAAAATTGCCAAGGCATTTTTGCTGGTTTTACAGCAGTTTAGGAAAAAAATTATGAATCGCAAGTAAATGAAGTTACATATTCACAACTTAAGGAAACCTTTACTACATTGACATATTTAGCAATATCATCATCACTAATAAAAGCAGACTTAGAACTGGACGCCATTTCGAAGCTTTGATAGCGCTCCCGGCACGTTTGGTGAAAGACAGGAGGAGCGCGATTGCGCTCCCCGGCAATCTAGGGGTTAATGATAAAGGCTCACAGGTGGCGCATTTGAGGCAGGCCCTGTTCTGCAGTGTCTCCTGTATGTATTTCCTCGTTAGTCCTCACAACCCCAGAAGGTGCTATCATTTCTCTGCTTTTCGCCCAGGGAGTGGAGTGCCGTTCCCGAGGCCTCACAGCAAACAAGTGGTGAGCTGGGTTTGAACCCGCGCCCGGCTCTAGTGCCTGCACTTTATCTCCCCCCACTCTCCTCGCACAGAAAAAGCAAACGTGTCGCAAAATAACACTAGCCCTCGTCACATGCTGTTTTCTTTTTTTCTGATGCTTGCTATTTTATTCTATTTCATCCCCAAACTGCTGGTCAGACCTGCTGCATACATTGATTTCCTGACCTGTTAGGTCCCCAACTGCTTTTTGAAGAATTCTGTCACGTCCTACTTCCAAAGCACCTCTTACCTCCCACCTCCACCCCAGCGGCCACTCCCCCAGTTTAGGTTCCCCATTACTTCTTACCTGGACAACCTCAGTGGCCTCCTAACTTTTCCCTCCATCCATTCCTCATGCTGAGAATAACTTGGGAACTGCATTTCTGACCGTGTCGTTCCCCTGGTTTAAATCCTCGGTGCCACGTTGCTCTTCGGGGCCTCACACTTGCTCCGTGGAGATGACAGTCAATGTGTGCGTGAATACGTCATTCTCAAGATTTCTGTGTGTTTTTTTCTCAGGATCAAGATCTTCTCCCAGATAAATATTTTGAAGTCGACTTCCCACTCATAGTCACGAGAAAGGTGCACAGCATCAGGTAAGTGTGGTTTTCGCCCGAAGAGAGAATTCAGAGCCAGCCTCAGTGGGTGGCGTGTGGGTTGCCGGGACCTCGTTTTGTGCACGGCTTTCCTTTGCCCACCTCCCACCTCCATTCTTGCCCTGGGACCCTCATTCCAGCATGCCGTGCAGTCTTCAAAATGCAACACGCCCTCTCCTGGGACACTGCCCACTGACGCAGCTCTCGACGGAGAGTAGTGTGGTTTTTCACGTGCATTTTGTTTGCTGCTTTATTCCCAGGGCATAGAGAGGTACTGGTTCAGAGTAGACGTGCAGTGAATATTTTTTGAATGAATGAATGGAGACCGAAGTTAACCAGTGATTATATATGAGCTATTGTGGGGCCATTCCAGGTTTCAGAGAGTTTGCTGATCTTGGCTGAGAGCTTGTCGTTGCCTGGCACCAACTTGGGTTGTCTCATCCAGTCCTCAGAGCAGACTCATGAGTTAAGTGCTGTTAGCCCCTTTTACAGATGGGAAAACTGAGGCTCAAAGAAATTTGGTTAATTTGCCCAAGACCACCCAGCTAGCAAGGGGTCGAGCTAAGATTTAAACCTTGACTTCAAGCCCAAGGTCAGGGTTTCTTAATAGTGTTAACCCAGGCTTCCTCCCTCCTGTTTAAATCAGCCACTGAAACAAAATCCTGATTCTTATATTTACAAAATTTAATAAGCATGAAAGCTTAAGCTTGTCCTTTAGAAATGCCTAATCCTCACAAACTGGAAATACTTTTCAAACTTTGGTTTTTCTACTTTAGCCAATGAAAATAAGATTTTTACCCTTCCCAAATAGAAAAGAATATTTTACATGTAATGTGCTTTTCGGACGACTGTGGCAATTCTGATGCTCTGAGGAGTGCAGAGGACGACGACGAAGCTTGAGCTCTGAGTAGGAGCGAGGAGGCTCAATGCGGGCCAGCGGCGCTCTCCGAGCGGAAAGGCATGCGTCTGTGTGCTGCCTGGGATACCGGCAGTTTGGCGCTCTGATTTTTTTCATAGTCTCGATTGGGGGCGTTATCACATAAATGTTCCTGAACTTTAGGTCTGAGTACGTGAATTATTGGAGTTACCTGTGAGAAATAGTGAGTGTCTGTAGGGTTCTGTTTGAGAAGAGGCGGACAGCTGGCGATGGCGAGACCCGCACTGCGACGCCGGGGAGTTGCTGCAGCCTGTCTCGCTCAGTTTGTGGTTGGCCTCGGATCTGAGTGTGATGCTCAGCTGACCTAACCGAGACGCGTGTCCCTGGAGTTCCCCTAGGTCAGTGGTCGGCAAACTCATTAGTCAACAGAGCCAAATACCAACAGTACAACGATTGAAATTTCTTTTGAGAGCCAAATTTTTTAAACTTAAACTATATAGGTAGGTACATTGTTATTAACTTAATTAGGGTACTCCTAAGGCTTAGGAAGAGCCACACTCAAGGGGCCAAAGAGCCGCATGTGGCACGCGAGCCGCAGTTTGCCGGCCACGGCCCTAGGTGCCTCGGGTCAGAGGGAATTGAACAGAGTCCCCACCGCAGCAGCCATCGCATTTGCCGCTTTTCAGTGGTGTCTGCATTTGTGCAGCAGATAAGCCGCCTGACTCCTCTTTCTCTTTCCCACCTTCCGTAGGTCCAGGCCTCTCCTGTTAAAGCCCATTTTAGAATTACATTCAGAGGACACACTTCAATGTGGCAAGTATCCTCCCCAGGTGGTGCTGTATGGACCACATCGCCGTTGTTGCTTGATTCCCCCTTTCCTTTTTAAAGATGGTGTGTGCGTGCATGTGCATGTGTGTACGCATGTGTGTGTGTGCACCTGTGCACATGATGTCACACAGTGTCTACTTCTGATCCATGTACACTTCCTTCACAGTTACCAGGAAGGATTTTAAAACAGCTATTTGTGCCGAAACCGGTTTGGCTCGGTGGGTAGAGCATCGGCCTGAGGACTGAAGGGTCCCAGGTTCGATTCCGGTCAAGGGCATGTGCCTGGGTTGCGGACACATCCCCAGTGGGGGGTGTGCAGGAGGCAGCTGATTGATGTTTCTCTCTCATCGATGTTTCTAACTCTCTGTCCCTCTCCCTTCCTCTCTGTAAAAACTCAATAAAATATATTAAAAAAAAAAACAGCTATTTGTGACTTATTAGATGTCCATAGACCCCTAATCTTAAATCTTTAAAAAATATTTAAATTAGTTGCCAACATTTTGAAAATAGGAGGTTTTTAATGAAAACCTGATTTCCTGCTTTCCTTGGAAAGAGCAGATCTGGCAACTGCGGCCCTCACTCCTGCAGGGAAGTGCTTGAGAAGGGTGAGTGGCGCTCTGTCCCCCTCTGCTGTCTTCAGCCTGACGTGCCTCACCCACTGTCACCTCCTGGGCCCCAGCACTCAAGCATTCGCCTCCAGTTTTATTTTATTACTAGAGGTCCAGTGCACAGATTTGAGCACCGGTGGGTCCTTTGGCCTGGCCTGTGGGGATCAGGCCAAAACTGGCTTTCTGACATCCCCCGAGGGGTCCCAGATTGTGAGAGGGCGCAGGCCAGGCTGAGGGACCCCACTGGTGCACAATCAGGGGGCTGGGGAGGGACTGAGAGAGGGCTCCAGGGCGTGTCTGGCCCATCTTGCCCAGTCCCCATTATCTGGACCCCAGCAGCAAGCTAACCTACTGGTCAGAGCATCTGCCCCCTGGTGGTCAGTGCACGTCATAGTGACGGGTCGAACAGTCAAATGGTTGGACACTTAGCATATTAGGCTTTTATTATATAGGATTTTTGGGGTTAATCCTCACCTGAGGATATTTTTTCCATTGGATTTTACAGAGAGAGGGGGAGGGAGGATGAAAGAGAGAGAGAGAGAGAAAGAGAGAGAGAGAGAAACTTGGATGTGAAAGAAACACATCGATTGGCTGCCTACTGCCCATGCCCTGACCAGAGCTGGGATGGAACTATTTTCTGTCAAAGGTAATATCTTACAAATTGGCACAGCACTTAGAGAGCAGCCTTCCCATCAGTACCAGTGTGGAGCAGGCTTACTTGTTGCCCTCCTCACGTATAACCTACTTTCCTAAATTGAAAGTGTGTGTGCATGTGCGTGCATGTGTGTGTGCACGTGATGTCACACAGTGTCTACTTCTGATCCATGTACACTTCCTTCACAATAAATTGAAATCTATTCGACATCAGCACTGTGTAATGCAGGGTGTACCTGTTAATTCGAGACGTTTATATGTTGTAGTATGACTGCCAGTGTAGTGGTAATTAGTGCCTCTAGCATGCCACATAATTATCGTTTCCTTTTGGCGGTCGGGATAATGGAGATCCAGTTTCTTAGCAGCTTTGAGGCCTAGGGTGCAGGGTCGCCAGTGGGCACAGCGTGCACTGGGTCTCTAGGACGTATTTGCTCCTCGGTGCAGGTGTGTGCCCTGAAGCACCAGCTCTGCCTTAGGCTGTGGGGAGCATCCCTGTGTGTGTCACAGCACGGGCTCCTCTGCACTTTAAAGAGGTCATGAGGCGGTGCTTCCTGACGCATGCGCAGGGGTGCTCATCGCAGTGCCCCCGGCAGAGACCACCTGGGAACGCCACGTCTGCTCGGGAGGGATTGGCTCAGTCAGCTGTTTTATCCACTCAGCAGAATGCCACGAGAGCACTGTGAAGCAGGAAAAGCATTTTTCAAAACATATGGAGTGGCCCCATCTCTCTCTCTCTCTCTTTTTCTCTCTGTGTAGAGCGAGAGTGAGAGTGAGAGAGAGAGAGAGAGAGAGAGAGAGAGAGAGAGAGTTAGTTTGTGTTGTGTCTGTGAGTTTAAGCACATAGGAAAAAAAGCTGGAACGTTATACACCAAAACACTAATAGCTGTTTTGGGAAATGTAATAATCAGTAAATTTTCACTCTCCTCTTACCTGATTTTTTAAAATAATGAGCATGTACTTTTATAATAGAGAAAAACAATAACTTTAATTTTGAGGAAGCCCTGTCCATTGGAATTAACAACCTCTTCTTCATTTATTTCTGTTGCAATGCTCTTCTCTTGTATTTGCAGATGGACACATGTTGGATTCGAAGAGATACGCCCTTATTGGAGCAGATCTTCGAGATTTAACCACACTGGAAGAGAAACTAAAGAAATGTAACATGAACACACAGTGAGATTTTTTTTAACCTCTTACATGTGTGTGGTCTCTTGCTAACGTGAGATAAGGCCAGTTGGCAGTGCAGCGGGATACCCAGGCCCCGTTTCGGTGCATCCCTACCTTGAGTGATTTTCTGAACTTGTTAGAAGCACTGTTTCTCGAGTCTGTTTCACATCAGAATAACCTGTATTGCTTTTGTAAAATACTGATGTGTAACATAAACAAAGCTTGGTAGAAGGTAATTGTGTGCATAGAAGCATACAACTGCAACACACAAAGAAAGGATTAGCATCCAGAATATACAAAAAACAGCTACTGTTAAAAAAAAAAGTCCCGTAGACAAATGGGCAGAAAAAAAACGACAAGGCAGCTCAGAGAGAAAGTGAAGAACATTGTAGGACAAGGGTAGGGAACCACAGTAGTAATCAGATGAAATTCCATTTTGCTTCCATCAAGTTGGCAGAAATGTAAACGCCTGGCAGTATTAGTGTTGGCCAGGTGACGGGGAAAAGGAGTGGTCCGAGCACCGGTGGACGTGCGCTCAGTAGGACGAGGGGGAGGAAGGTCGGAGATACCTAGTGAGATCGCACAGCTGTGCGCCCTGTGCCACAGCAGCTCCTCCTCCAGCTGTGTCCCCTGCACGTATGCACAGGTGGGTGTTCATTGCAGCCACCGTTTTTATTTTTTATTTTTTTTTATTTTTTATTTTTTTTATTTATTTTTTTATTTTTTTTTAATCCTCAACCCAGGATATTTTTTCCATTGATTTTTTTTTTTAGAGTGGAAGAGAGGGGAGTGAGGGGGCGCAGAGAGAGAGAAACATTGCTGTGAGAGGCCAGAGATCGAGCCTACACTGAGGTACTTGTCCTTGACCGGGAATCGAACCCACAACCCTTCGATCTGAGGGCTGGCGCTCTAACCACTGAGCCAAATCGGCCAGGGCATAGGCAGTGTTTTTAGTAGCAGAAAACTGAACACAACTTAAATATCCATCAGGAGGGGAATGGATGAATAACCTATATCAGTGGTTGGCAAACTGCGGCTCGCGAGCCACATGCGGCTCTTTGGCCCCTTGAGTGTGGCTCTTCCACAAAATACCACGTGCGGGTGCGCACGTACAGTGCGATTGAAACTTTGTGGCCCATGTGCAGAAGTCGGTATTTTGTGGAAGAGCCACAAAAAGAAGAAACTGAAGGCAAAAATCAATGGCAAATGATGAAATAAAGTAGCAACGAGGGGATCACTGCTGGAGAGGAGAGGGGGCGGCAGAGCATGGCCCGAGGCTAACGTCCTTCAGGGGGAAGGACGGGTCCCCGTTCTTCTGAGAGGGCGAAAGGAGTAAGAACAGGTGCACATACAGGTGGCCTGCCGGCGACTGAGGGAGGGGAGTTAGGGAGTCAAAGCTTGGTCTTCCCAACACATCTTTCACTTATGCGGTGGTGGCTGTCGGGCTGCGTCTGGAAGTTTTTGTTGGCCTATTTCGCCTGGAATCATCCGCCAGGCTGTCATTAGGAGGTGCAGACCCACCTGTCCTTTCTTCCCTCTGGGGAACGTTTATGTGCTGCACAGATTGCAAGATGTAGTGTGCTCCCTGGCAGAGGTGAGTGCTGGCGTTCAAGGACACGACTGGTTAGTGAGTGAAGGTCGGCAGTGGGCGTGGAAGCCGGGCCTGGGAAGCCCGCAGCCCGTCCACATTGAGGACTCTCACGCTGGGTTCCGTCTGACCGCTCCTGTTGGTGAATAGGAGTGGGGTTTGCTCTGTTTGCTTAAAATCCTCTTTGAGTCAGTGTTCCCTTTCCGAAATGAAGGCTTTTAGATATTTCCCTAGCAGTTTATTGCTTTTCCTAATTCGTTCAGTACTTGGGTCCGGTTAGTGAGAATGGATATTAAGTATAACGTAATTTCTTGGGGACTGATGTCGGAGCACAGCTCCTTCTCTGCCAGGGGCTGTCCCCCGTGGACGCCGGGTATGAGCACGTATAGGAGAGACTTTATTGCAGACCAAGCAGCCATGCTAACGGAGCCACCAGGCAAAACAGATCTGCAAAGTAGCCCCACCAAGCAGCCGCGCACCGGCTGGTCAGTGACAGTCTTTCTACCAACTCAGACAAGAGAGGCTTCTCGCCAAATAGTGACGTCAGTCTTTGGGTCATAGGAAGGCACACTGCGCAGTGCGTACAGTGAACTGCCGGGTCATTGCCTTTGCACATGCGTATGGCAGATTGGTCTTGAACATCCGGCGTGTTCTGATTAGGGTTCCCACAACTGATCACGCTGTTTTCAATTCTTCATGGTGTAGCTTATATAAAAAGAACTAGATTCCGTTAAACGAATGCCAGTATTTCTGCATCTATCAGTCAGCTCTTCATGTGTAACAAATCCTTCCAAACTTAGAGGTTTCAAACAGCTCACTGTCTAGTTGCTCAGGATTCTGAGTTGACAGTTTGGGCTGGGCCTAGCTGGGTGGTTCTTCTGCCAGGAGACCAGGCTTAGCTAATATCCTTTGGGGTCACATGCGTGTGCGTGTGCGTGTGCGTGTGTGTGTGTGTGTGTGTGTGTGCACGCGCGCGCGGGGAGAGTCCACAGCCATTCAACTCATTTTCACAAGCCAGACACACCACGCTCGCGGCTCACCTGTGTGCAGTATGTCTCGGACGTGGCGGTGCCAGCTGGGGCTGTGCAGAGTGGCCATGTGCTTGCAGAGTGCTGCTGGGGCCCTGGCTGTGACTGCCCTGCCAGAACCGCGGCACGTGCCCAGCCAGAGTGCCAGCCGGTGAACACGTGCCTGCTCTTTTCTCCCAAGGTTGCCGACACTCCTGGTGACCGAGTGTGTGCTGGTCTACATGACTCCGGAGCAGTCTGCAAACCTAATCAAGTGGGCAGCCAACAGTTTTGAGACCGCCATGTTCATCAGCTACGAACAGGTAAGAGGAAGCACGAGAAATCCGAGTCCTGCCCCGGAGCCAGGGTGGCTCTGCCTCGGAGCACCGTACCTGCTTCTGCTCTTTCTTTTCCTTCTGCCTCCAGCTAACGCAGTGATGGCAAACCTATGACACGTGTGTCAGAGGTGACATGCAAACTCATTTTTTGGTTGATTTTTCTTTGTTAAATGGCATTTAAATATATAAAATAAATATCAAAAATATAAATCTTTGTTTTACTATGGTTGCAAATATCAAAAAATTTCTATATGTGACACGGCACCAGAGTTAAGTTAGGGTTTTTCAAAATGCTGACACGCCGAGCTCAAAAGGTTCGCCATCACTGGGCTAACATCTCCTTTATTAGTCAGTGCTCGCAGGCCTGCTGCTCTGGAGCCCTTGACCTCCTGTAAACTTTTAGCTGTTTTTGGAACTGCTGTATTGGCCCTTATGGAAGGTTCTTGAGTTCCTATTCGATCACTGTATTTACTATCCTATAGAGTCGGAGCCCTGGATGGAGGGAGTTTTGGTTGCCTGCCCTGTAGGGGTGGCAAACTCATTGCCCTCAGAGGTGGGCACGGGGTGCAAGGGGAGGAAGTTGGCAGATGAGTGCTGTGGAGGGTGGGGACTAGGGGGCCCAGCCATCCTGCTCCAGCTCACGAGACCGGCCTCCGCAGTCCCAGCCTGTGAGGCCTGTGAGCCTCCAGTTGCTTTTCAGAAGTTAGAAAGCAGGGTTGCCGGAGTTCTTGCCCAGCATCAAGAAGGGCTCAGGAATCTGGAGAAGGCTGTGCGTAGATGACATAGGAATCCAGAGAGTAATAAAGAGTCCGGAGATGAAATATAATTTTGAAAGGCATTGGGGGTCAGAGGAGCTTAGTTAAAGGAGCTAAGATCTAAGATCTTAAGTCTAAGGCCTTAGGTTCTCTCCGTCCCCAGGACCCCATGCTTTTTATTAACACAACTTGTCCTGAGACGAGGCAGAGATATAGACTTCAAAGGGTCAGGGTTTGGTACAGAGTCCATTGTCAGAATGGGGGAATTAGCCTATGGCTATTCAGGTGTTTGGCCAGTAGGAGGCAATAACATGTAGATTAAGATGCCCTTTAACTGTCTGGCAGCCACAATCAGTTTCCTATTCAGGTTTGAGGAAATGCCCTCAGCCATTCCCAACAGGTGACTACATGTGTGACTCAACCCTGTTGAATCCCCAAGTCTCATCAACCTTTTGATGAAACTCTTGAAATTATGACATGCTGGAATTGGTCTACGGCACAGGGTTTTTAAAAAATGTATTTGTATTGATTTCAGAGAGGAAGGGAGAGAGAAAGAGATAGAAACATCAATGATGAGAGAGAATCATTGATCGGCTGCCTCCTGCACACCCCCTACTGGGGATCGAGCCCACAACCTGGGTATGTGCCCAGACCAGGAATCAAACTGTGACCACCTGGATCATAGATGACGCTCAACCAGTGAGCCACGCCAGCTGGGCAGAAATGCAGGATTTTAACGTAACATTTCCTAATTTCTAAATTCACTGAGTCTGGCCCTCTGGCTGCGGGTTTGCTGACTGGGTTGTTCCAGAGCTTTGGGATTGTCCAGCTGGTGTCCAAAGCTGGCCCTGGGTCTTATCGGCTGTGAGACCTGAGGCAGAACTGCGTGGGGTTGGGAATCTGTGCTCTGGAGGTAGACTGCGTAGCTGTGTGACCAGGACGCGGTTCGTCACCTCTCTGTGCCCGTGTCCTCATCTGAAAACGAGGATGATAACGTCCCGCTTCATCGTGTTGTTGACAGCATCCCCTGGCTGTGAAGGCAGTGTTGGCGGGTAGTGGCCCACTCTGAGCCCTGCTCTCTGTTCATAAAGAGAGAAGATGCCACCTCGGGTTTGTGGGCGTTCATGACATGCACATGGAAAGCACCGAGGCCATGCGTGCTGATGTTACTGTTTATTGTAGTTTTGTTAGTTGTATTGATTTTGTTTTCCAACTTATTTTATTTTATATTTATGGCAGATGAGAACAGTGCAGGCCTTGCCCACGGTCGCGTGATTATGGGCAGACCAGGGCTAGACCTAGGCTCCTCGTCCGCCCACCCAGTCCCGGCTCCTGTGTAGGTGGGTCCTGGGGGGTTGATTTCCTCCTCCCTCTGTGACTGGGGGCGGTCCTCAGACTCAGTCTTCAGTCCTGGCGAGTGGGCGCAGTGCAGCTGGCCTCCTCGGTCTTCTCTCTGCTGTGAATAATTCCGGGGAGCCTGCTGCGTGCAGGATGTCACTCCTGGGGAAAATGAATCCGCTCTCCCTGTGCTCCCCACATCTCGGCTGTCTGCCGTTTCGTTCACCTGGCTTCACTGGTGTGTTCCTCTATCCAACAGCACCGAGGGGGGTGGGGCGGTTCAGCGAGTTTAGGCCAGAGACCCTGTCACTTTGGAGCAGGCCTGGGAATGGGCCAATGCCCAATCTGTTGTCCACACTGCCCCCAAACCGGTTCCGATCCCCCCACAACTTAGTAATTTTATCACAAATACAAATCACCTGCATCCTCGTGTATTAATGCTCACATGCCTTACATTAGTTCCTAACTAGTTTAAAATGACAAAACCACGTGGACGATGACAACTACAATAAAGATAATAATAGCGAATGCTATGCTGAGAGTTTCACACGTGTTAACTTATTTAATCACAGCAACCCACAGGGTAGGTCCTTGTCCTCGTGGTTTTACGGGTGAGGGGACTGAAGCACCGCGGATAGGCAGCTTGGTCAGAGTCTCCCAGCGGTCAGATGTCGGGCCGGGACTCACACTCGGGCAGTGCAGCGAGGGAGTGTGTGTGACAAACGCACCCCCCTCCCGAATGAACAGTGTGCCATCCGACGCCTAGTGCCACGTAAGCCATACACATGCAGCACAGGAGAAAACCCTGGCCACCTGACCTGTTACGGTGAATCTTTGCCACTTTGTATATGACAACGTCACAGTGCATATGTGCCGTAATAGGTGATGTGCTGTGGCGTTTGTGCACATACAGAATTTAATTATTATTATTATTTTAAAAAATATATTTTATTGATTTTTTACAGAGAGGAAGGGAGAGGGCTAGAGAGCCAGAAACATCGATGAGAGAAACATCGATCAGCTGCCTCCTGCACACTCCCCACTGGGGACGTGCCCGCAACCAAGGTACATGCCCTTGACCGGAATCGAACCCGGGACCCTTGAGTCCGCAGGCCAATGCTCTATCCACTGAGCCAAACCGGTCAGGGCTTTAATTATTTTTTTAACTTTTTATAAGTGCCTGTAGTACAATAGACAGTGTTGTGTGTGGTTTTTTTTAATCCTCAACTGAGAATATTTTTCCATTGATTTTTAGAGAGTGGAAGAGGGAGGGAAAGACAGAGAGAAATATCAATGTGAGAGAAACACATCGATTGGTTGCCTCCCACATGTGCCCCGATCAGGGCCCGAGCCAGGGAGGAGCCTGCAATCGAGGTACATGCCCTTTGGTCCGCAGGCTGATGCTCTATCCATTGAGCCAAACGAGCTAGGCCTTAATTAGAGTGTTTCACACAAGTTTTTTTTTTATCCAAAAGTGACACTACATCCAGAATAGAAATATATCAAATAGTACAGAAGGGCAGACAAGGAATGTAAGTCTCTCCTACCCCCAACCTCAGCCCTCTCACCTGGGAAGCCACTTTGCCAGATTCCAGAATTTTTCTATGCATATGCAAATGTAGAGATTTTTTTTTTTCTTAAAGGCAGATGGGAGAATACAGTAGACATTCCCCTGGACCAGTGGTTCTCAACCTTCTGGCCCTTTAAATACAGTTCCTCATGTTGTGACCCAACCATAAAATTATTTTCGTTGCTACTTCATAACTGTAATGTTGCTACTGTTATGAATTGTAATGTAAATATCTGATATGCAGGATGGTCTTAGGTGACCTCTGTGAAAGGGTTGTTCAACCTCCAAAGAGTCGCAACCCACAGGTTGAGAACTGCTGCCCTGGACCTCTTTTTTTCAGGAGTTCTTAGAGCTTAGAGATCATTCCATAGTGGGTGTGTGTGTCTTTCCTGCTTCCCCGGCTCTGTGGTATTCCATCGTGTAGAACATGCAGAATTTACTGCGCCCGGGTGATGTGTTTAGCTCTTGGACTCCCCGGTCTGCAGCGCTGCAGTGGACGCCCTTGCACCTCCGTGCACATGGGCAGGTGCACCTGCAAGAGAGGCTGGGCCCGGGCGGGTTCTCTCGGGGGGCGGGGTGGGGGAGGGAGGGTACAGCTGCCTCCAGGGGCCGCCGGTTCATGCCCCCATCCGCGCTGCGTGGCCTGCACTGGGTACCCACAGACCTCAGTCCTCACTGTGAGAAGTAGGGTGCTGTTGTATTTTGCGTGTGTGAGAGAACACCCTAATGGCGATGCCTGGCTGCTCTTCCCTCCCCAGGTGAACATGGATGACCGGTTTGGGCAGATCATGGTCGAAAACCTGCGGAGACGACAGTGTGACCTGGCGGGGGTGGAGCCCTGCAAGTCCTTAGAGTCCCAGGTCAGAGCAGAGGCGGGCGTCCCCTCACACCCTTGGCCAGCCTCTCAGGAGGAGCGCTCGCCTGTGGGCCAGGCTCGTTTGGCCACCGGTTCTCACGCTAGTGCAGTCCAACCCTGCTTCCCATGTTGGTATCAAACGCATATTTCCTACACCCTATTATTTACCTTTTTATTATGCATTTTTCAAACAACGGAAAAGTAGAGGGAATAGTAAAACCAACAGCCATGTCCCGTCATCCAGCTTCAATAATTAATATTCTGTAAATACTGCTCATTCCCTCCAAACTTTTATTGGTGGTGGTATTGGACTGTGTTAAGGCAAATCCCAGATCGTATATCATTTCCCTCCTAAATACTCAGTATAAATCTCCATAGACCAATAGGAATGATGATACCATGATTACAGCTTGGAAACTGGCAGTAACTCCTTCGTAGCTTCTAACACCCAGTTCATGTTCAGTTTTCCGCAGTTATTTTTTAAAATGTTCAGAGTTGGTGCATTTGAATCTTTTTTAATTTTTTTTTTTTTTTTGCTGAAGAGATACCTCCCACTCTGCCCTCATTTAAATAGGCACTGCATGTTCAGTGTAGGACATTGGGAAATAAAAAGAAGGAAGATGGTAGGGGCCGGGATGGGCTTTTGAAGGAGGAGGCATGTAAGGAATTGTCAGTGGTTAGAGACGCCCGCATTCACGACTGTGCCTTGTGGCTCTCCATTCTCTCCACTCTCCTCGCACGGCTCAGAAGGAGCGGTTCCTGTCGAACGGGTGGGAAACGGCGTCGGCCGTGAACATGATGGAATTGTACAGCCGGCTACCTCGGGCCGAAGTCAGCAGGTACGGCCCCTGTCCTGTCCTCTCACGTAGACTCCTCGTGAATCACGTTGCCCTCCTGATACACATTAGACACTCCGCCCGACGGGAACGCGGCAGCTCTCAGCCGAGATCGGGTTTGCGCCCAAACAGGGGACCTGCATCCACCCGAAGCGCTGACACCTGCAGGGCTCCCAGGGCTGCCTCCAGGTGGACACTGGGCGATCCTCGTGGTTGGAGTGGGAGGGAAGGTCTCTCACAGGTTTTTAAATGGGCTTTTCCTCTCATTGTAACAGAAATACACGCTGGTTCTAAAAAAGTTTTCAGGCATGTAAAGCAGCTGAGGTTTAAAGTGCTTTCTGCACCCAGGCCTCCAGAGAGCCACTCACAAGTGGGCGCCCCCTTCTCTCACCCACGCCCTCTGAGGGCCATTCACAAGCGGATGCCCCCCTTCTCTCGCCCACGCACCCTGAGGGCCACTCACAAGTGGGTGCCCCCCTTCTCTCACCCACGCCCTCTGAGGGCCGCTCACAAGCGGGCGCCCCCCTTCTCTCACCCACGCACCCTGAGGGCCGCTCACAAGTGGGTGCCCCCTTTCTCTCACCCACGCCCTCTGAGGGCCATTCACAAGCGGGTGCCCCCCTTCTCTCACCCACGCCCTCTGAGGGCCGCTCACAAGTGGGTGCCCCCTTTCTCTGCACCTATAAAGAGAAGTGCTTACTGGCAGATTAGCTTTTTTTAATTGGTAGATTCATATTACACATGTGTCTATAAACCACCTTGCTTTCTAACAAACCTAACAATAGGTTATATTTATCTTTACCTGTCACAGCAGTGCGGTCCCTGTGGCCAGAGGGTGTATCACTCCTGTGGTGTGTGGACGTGTGGGTGGGTGGTGGTGTCCTGTGTTTTATTTTGTTTCAGTTCCCTGTTATACAACCACTGCTGGCCCGGCCGGTGTGGCCCAGTGGATTGAGCATTGTCCCGTGCACCAGGAGGTCATGGTTCAGTTCCTGGTCAGGGCACATGCCCAGTTTCGGGCTCGATCCCCAGTAGGGGGTGTGCCGAAGGCAGCCCATCAGTGTTTCTCTCTTTTCCTTTCCCTTCTCTCTCTAAAAAAACACACACAATAAAAACATATTTAAAAAACACCACTGCAGGGCACGTGGCCATGCTCACCTCTGGCCAGTGTGGGCGCCAGCGTGTTCGGTTTCTGTCATCATTCTGTACTTCTGCTCTGTGCTTCCTCCTGCCTTTGGGGACCCACAGGTAGAGTTGTTGGTCTCTTGCAAGATACTGAGAAAATACTGGGTCTTGCTCTCCACAGCCCTTCTTAACTGTGGGAAGCACGACTTGTTTCCAGTCTGTACGTCAGATCCTTGACGTGCTGTCTCCACGTGATCTGGCTGATGCCTCCTGGGTTTTTCTAGTTTTCCGTCCCCACGGGCTGGTCTCCACTGGCTTCATGTCAGGAGGACTGTTGTGAAGAGCCCTGGTCTGGCGCCTGTGACGGCACGGGGCTCGCGGCTCTCCTGGGAGCCCGGGGAGGCGTCTCACCGCCTGGGCCACCGGGCAGCAGCTCCGGGGCAGCCCGTCTCGTGTCGCCAAGGCCTTTGCAGACACGTGTCCCAACAGAGGGGGGTGAGGGGGACAGCTCTGGTGTGTCTGCCCTGGGCTACGGTCCTCCCCACTCTGAACGCCATGTAGTTGGTGTCCACGTTCGCCAAGGGCTTTGGAGGGTATGTGCATGAAAAGCCCAAGGCAGGCCCGTTGACCGAGCCGGTGCTGCCTGCGCAGTGTGTGCTACGCCCTTTCTAAGCACAAGAGGAATAACTGGCCCGAACCGGGCAGAGATGAGCCTGCGTGTGGCGTTCGCAGCCGAGCTTGGAGGTCACCTCCTTGGTAGGGTGCTGGTTTCTTCTGGAACTTGGTATTAGGACGCCTGCCTTGAATGTCTTCTGATTCGTTGGGAACATCAGTTAGGAAGCAACCCAAGTCCTTTATGGATAAACATTCTCACTTCAGATGTGACCCTTAGGCCTGAATACCGAGGCAGGAACACACACACGTACAGAAACGTGAGACGTGCACAAATGTGCACTTACGCACCCCCTCCCCCACCCCCACACACAGCCTGGGCAAAAGGCAGTGCCCAGTGCTGCTGTTGGCTATTGTGAATAGTAGGAATATGGGTCATGTTTTATTTTTTTCATACTTTTTGGAAATGCCTGAATTCCACCCCCACCCCCCACAGTGTGTGCATATGGCAGAAAATATTTTAAAAACCCATATCATATATTTGTGCATGTTTCAGTGTGTGCATACCTTCAAAAAGTTTACATTTAAATGCTGTTTTGAAAAAAATCATACAAACGTGATTAAGAAAAAGAAACGAGCAAAAACAAAAGCCCTCACCCTACTCACTGCTCGCCACTACCTCCTGGCGGTGTTGTCTGTGTTTCCAAGATGGTCTGCTCTGTGCACGTATGAGCCCACCCTCTCTGCATAGCGGCAGTAAACCACGCACCTTCCTGCCTGAGCCGCCTGCTGTCTAAAGGCCGTGCTGCGTCCCAGAGGCTGTCCTGCAGGCTGCAGGCGTCCGTGCGTGCTGGACCCGCCAGCGTCTCTAGGTCAGGGTCTTCGCTGTCCCTGTGTGGCAGCCGGAAGCTTCGGTGAGTGCTCTGGGACTCCGGCCGGAGCAGGTGCAGGGTAGGGCATCCCGCTGCGAGCTGACAGGTGCCACTGTCCTGGCAGGACGGCGCCTCCCCAGTCCTCTCCACGGCATGCTGGCCTTGTGATCCTCGTCCGTCTGAGAGGTAGGAAGGTGTCAAGTATTTAAATCTACATTTCTTTTCTCCAAAGTGAAATTGAAAACCTCTTGTTTTTCTTTTCTAGTGGACTTGTCTTTTAAAAATTAAAGTATAGTTGACATATAGCATTATATAAGTTTCAGATGACAACATAGCGATTCAACATGTATATACATGACTGTTTTCGCTATGCTGTGCATTAAATTCTGTAACTTATTTATTTTAAACTTTTACTGATTTTTATTTTATTCTTATTTTTATTTTTGTTAATCCTCACCCGAGGATATTTTTTTCCCATTGCTTTTTAGAGAGAGTGGAAGGGAGGGAGGGATGGGGAGAGAGAGATAAACTTCGATGTGAAAGAGACACATTGATTGGTTGCCTCCTGCATGTGCCCTGACCAGGGCCAGGGATCAAACCTGTAATCCAAGAACATGCCCTTGACTAGGAATTGAACCTGTGACCATTGGGTGTGCTGGCTGACACTCTAACCACAGAGCAACACGGCCAGGACAAACTTTTATTGATATTTAGAGGAAAGGAGGGAGGATGGAGAGAAGTCAAAGGAAAGAGAGGAAGAGGGAGAAACATCGAAGTGAGAGAGAAACATGAATGCGAGAGAGCAACGTTGATCAGTTGCCTCCTGTGCCCACCCTTACCGGGAGTTGAACCTGCAACCTGGGTATGTGCCCTGACCAGACTCGAACCCACCACCTTTTGGCGTACGGGACAAGGCTCCAACCATCTGAGCCACCAGCCAGGGATGTAACCTATTTAAGTGGAAGTGTGTGCCTCTGTCCCCTTCACCTTTTCATCCTTCCCCCACCCCATCCGTCTTTTAAATGAACTTTTGAAGTTTTTCGTATTGAAGTACAACAGCTCTTTATGCAGCAAGGGAATCTACCTTTGTTATTTATGTTGCAAATATTTTTTCTAGGTTGTCTTTTGATTTTGCTTATGGTGTTTTTCCTTCTTTTTAATAAAAATAAGTTACCGTGGAAGCGCTCCGTAGCTACTCCTTGTAGGCTCTCACTCGGTCTGTGTCCTGAGCGCCTGGTCCTCGCTGTTAACCGTGCTCACCGTCTGTTCTGCGTTGACTCTGCAGGATCGAGTCCCTGGAGTTCCTGGACGAGCTGGAGCTCCTGGAGCAGCTCATGTGCCACTACTGCCTGTGCTGGGCCACCCGCGGGGGCAGCGAGCTAGGTACTGTGCACCCTGTCTTCGCCCCAAAGTGGGGACCTTTTAATCTGCAAGGAAAGTACGACATCCGAGCTTTGAGTGCAGAGGGCACTAGCGCCCGTGCCTGTGCCCGTGACCGTCTCGGGATTGGCCATCATGTCCCGTGTCCCACACACAGAAGCGGGAGGGGTGTCAGGGAGAGCCCGCACCAAACCAGCCAGCCACCCCGTGCAGGTGTGCGCAGGATCGCCGCAGGGAGGCGGAAGACCTTGCGTTTAAAGCAATAGTGATCTTAATCAAAGTGACCAGGGTCTGTCTTCATTAGCTCATACCCATGTCTCCTGGGTGGTAAACACGGACCGGTGTCTCTCATCCACTGCGGGCGACGCTGCCCAGCCGGTCGAGCAGGGCTTCCCTGGTGCTCCTGGCACCGGGGCCTTGGTCCAGTTTCTCCTCACAGCTTCCCACGTGGCCCTGCTTCCTCGGGGCGCCTGCAGACTGTGGAGAGTGCTTTAGATCCCAGCTCGGGCCTTGAACGTGGTAACTGCCCCGCAGGCTTCCTACAGATGTGACCCAGGGAGGGGCAGCTGTAGTCAGGCAGCTGATGCAGCGGGAGAACATGACCAAGGCCAGCTCTGACCCCGTGAGAAACTGCAGGCTGGCACAAGCCGGTTAATCATTGCCCCGGGCCTGTCTCCCCACTGCTTTATAAATTTACTCAGCTGTGCAGCTCAGCCCACAACACCCTTTTCTATTTGTTTTTTTATTTAAAACTAGAGGCCTGGTGCATGACATTCGTGCACTTGGGGGGGGGGTGGTCCCCTCAGCCTGGCCTGCGCCCTCTCGCACTCTGGGACCCCTCGGGGGATGTCCGGCTGCCGGCCCAGGGGGAGTGGGTCTAGGCTGGCAGTTGGACATCCCCTGAGGGGTCCTTAGTGTTGCTGTGGAGGCAGGAGAGGCTCTCACCATCACTGCTGCACTCGCCAGCCGTGAGCCTGGCTTCTGACTGAGCGGTGCTCCCCCTGTGGGAGTGTACTCACAACCAGGGGGGCAGCTCCTGCATTGAGCGTCTGTCCCCTGGTGGTCAGTGCGCGTCATAGCAACCGGTCGTTCCACTGTTTGGTCAATTTGCATATCAGCCTTTTATTATATGGGTCACTTAGTGGGGTTTTTATGCTGGTATTCCCCTCCCAATTGTAAACACAAGGTAATTTTTAGTAGAGCCTTTGAAAGCTGGTAAGAAGTATGATGAAGGAAATAACCATGTGGGTGCCCGCCACTGAGCATCTCGAGTGACTTTTCTCCTCTGCTTTTTCAGCTCTGGTGTTGCTGGCAGAGTCGAATTTACAGGCTGTGTAGCTTTGATTGCTGATCTTTTCAGCTCAGTATTATAACACGAGCATTCCCCTTGCTATTACAAACTCAGTGAGTGTAACTTTAACGGCTTCAGGAAATCCTGTCATGGGGCTATGTCCGAATTTACTTAACTTTCCCAACTTTGGAAATGCCGGTTGTGTGTGGCACTTCCAGTGGACTTTAGATTTTAGCGTGACTGTGGTGAACATTGTTATGACGGGGCTTCCTTTGTCCCCACCGTGCCCGGCTGCCATGATGGCGGTACACGTGTGTGCGATGAAGCACCGTGTCTGCATTTGTTAACAAGGATGTGGCCCACCGGCCGCGAGTTTGACATGCTTGCATGGTTATGGGGCTTTCCTAACCCTTTAAACTGCCTGCAAGCACGGCCCCGTGTGGGCGTGTGTCCCTGTGCCAGCCCGTCTGAGGGAGCAGGACGGAGCTGCTGCGTCGGTGGCCTGTGCAGGGGCGTCCCGGGGGCGGGGCCAGGTCACTCCCATCTCTGAGTCTTCTCTTCTGCGGGAGCCTTTGCATCTCTGTGTTTCCCTCAGGCCTGACGGAGATCACTTGCTAACCTGGTCAACGCAGAAGCTGCAGCCGCCGACCTTCCCGGAGCTGACATGCGGGGCCCAGAGTGCTGGCCAGGCCTCATCTCCGTGCATCCCACCCTCCAGAAATCGCATCCTAGGGCTGCCGCTGCACTTCCTGCTCCGGTCGGCCTACCTGTTAAATAAACCTCAGCTGCCAATGCCTGTGTGCTGGTCCTTCGCTCCCCTGGGTGGGCTGTGTCCCCGCGTGAGCTGAACCCTGGCGTCCTGCGTCTGACCCGGGCCTGGCCGAGTGCCTGGGTCAGACACAGCTCCTGCCCTCCATCCTCAGCATTTACTTCATGTGCGCTTGCTTGCAGCAGCCGACATGGCACCTTGTATCTTGACTGTGGGCCACCGGGTCCCAGGCTCCCCTCGGCTCCTGCGTCTGCCCCACCAGACTAGCCCGTGGTCCTCTCCTCCCCCCTTGTTATCATGGAGGCTGAGCGAGGGCCCCTATAATGTCCTCCTGATCCCATCCCTCTGTTCGTTACCGTATTTGCAGGTGTGACTAAGGGTGTGGAGGAGGCAGGTTACCGGGAGTTGGGGGTGGGCCCAACATAACCCTGGGGTCCTTAGGGGGGTGGCGGGAAGTCAGAGTCAGAGGGGGCGTGGTGCCCACGCAGGGCCTGCAGCGACACCTGGGGGCAAAAGCGAGGACTATAGGTGGTCAGTTGCTTAAAGAGCACAGGCGTCCCTCAGCACCCCCAGAAGTAGCCAGCTTTGCCAGCACCCCGACTGGAGCCCAGGGAAACTGATTTCAGACTTCCAACTGGCAGAGCTTGTCTGAAGCCACCAGGTGAGTGTCATTTGTCCCAGCAGCCACGGGAAACGGGCCACAGAGTGCTTGTCCCACAACCCAGACACGAGGTCTGGCCCCCGAGGAAGCTGAGCCTGTGCGCAGAGTGCAGCCCCTGCTCTCCCGGGAAGAAGGTAGCGCTGCGTCCGCCATCTGAGTCTCAGTCGCGTCCCTGGAGCGAGGACTGCAGACGGCACTGCTCTGCCCCACACTGCGCACGGGGCCTTGCGCCGCGAGGCGGGCCTGACCCCATCACCTGGTGAGGGCGCTGCCTTTCAGCCACCTTTCAGGTCTTCAGTTCCAGGAGGAGGTGCAGGCTGGCGCTGGTGGCTCTGTAACACAGTCCATCGTTTTGCTTTTCGTGGTTACCCACCGTCAACCATGGTCCAAAACGATTAACTGGGAAATCCCAGAAATAGTTCGTCAGTTTTGAATGGCATGATGTTCTGAGTAGTGTGATGAAACCTCACCATCCTGGCCTGTGGGATGGGAACCCTCCCTTTGTCCCGAGAAACCATGTGATAGACACTCCCCGCCCTTAGTCCTCAGGCGGCTGGGGTGTCGGAGGGGCCGCCCAGGTCTGGCAGGACTGGCGCGCCAGCCACCCTTATTTTATTAGTAATGCCACATGCTCCTGACTTTCGTTACTGTGTGTTGTAATTGTTCCATTTTATTATTGTTAATCTCTTACTGTGCCTAACTTATACATCAAGATTTATCATAGGTATGTATGTATAGGAAAAAACAGCATATGAGGGTTCGGTACTATGCAGTTAAGGCATATATTTTATTGATTTTCTACAGAGAGGAAGGGAGAGGGTTAGAGAGCCAGAAACATCGATGAGAGAGAAACATCAATCAGCTGCCTCCTGCACACCCTGCACTGGGGATATGCCCGCAACCAAGGTACATGCCCTTGACCGGAATCGAACCCGGGACCCTTCAGTCCCCAGGCCAATGCTCTATCCACTGAGCCAAACTGGTCAGGGCGGTTTGGTGCTTTTTTGTTGTTGTTCTCATGTTGTTTCCAGTTTGGTCTTGTTTTGTTCTGTCAGCACCTGTGTAACAGTTGGCACAATGTGGTCAGGGCTGAGCCTCGCAGTCAGCAAGCCTGAGGGCTGAGCCCACCCATGAACAGGAGGACAACAGCAATCAAGACCCAAATACAACAGGAGGGTTCACATAAGCCACACAAGCAGCATTCCTAGTGCACACAGCTCAAAAGATCAAGGAGATTGCACTACTGGATCCCACAAGAAGGCCAACCCACCAAGTCTGGGAGGCATAGCAGTCTTATCCAATATACAGAAACAAACACAAAGAAGCAGTAAAAATGGGGAAACAAAAAAAAAAACAGGCCCCAAATGAAAGAACAGGAGGAATCTCTAGAAAAAACACACACAAAGGGAAATGGAGGAAAGCAATTTATCAGAAACAGTGTATAAAGTAATGGTTTTTATTTTTTTATTTTATTTTTTTTAAAATATATTTTATTGATTTTTTACAGAGAGGAAGGGAGAGAGAGATAGAGAGTCAGAAACATCGATCAGCTGCCTCCTGCACATCTCCCACTGGGGATGTGCCCGCAACCCAGGTACATGCCCTTGACCGGAATCGAACCTGGGACCTTTCAGTCCGCAGGCCGACGCTCTATCCACTGAGCCAAACCGGTTTCGGCAAGTAATGGTTTTTAGAATGCTCATGAAAAAGGACACAGAAACAGTGAACAACAACCAATCAGAAATGAAGACTGACAGCTGAAATGAAAAATACACTGGAAGGAATTAATAGTTGGTTAGAAAAAGCAGAGGATTGAATCAGAAAATTAGAAGATAAGGTAGAAAAAAGTCAATCAGAGTAACAAAAAGAAGAAAGAATTAAAAAGCATGAGGACAGTTTAAGGGAACTTTGGGATATCATGAAACATAAAAACATCTGCATTATAGAGGTACTTCAAGGAGAAGAAAGTGAGCAAGGAATAGAAAACATGTTTGAAGAAATAATGACAGAAAACTTACCTAAAATGGCAAAGGAAAAAATCACTCAGGTTCAGGAAGCACAGAGAGTCCCAATTAAGATGAACACAAAGAGATCCATACTAAGACACATCATAATTAAAATGGCAAACGTTAAAGACAAAGAGAATCTTAAGGGCAGCGAGAGAGGCAGGCAGTCAGTTACCTAAAAGGAAGTCCCCATAAGGCTGTCAGTTGATTTATCAACAGAAACTCTACAGGTCAGAAGGGAATGGCATGACATTTTCAAAGTAATGAAAACTGAGGCTATAAAACCAAGACTGCTCCTCCAAAATTGGAGGTAAAATAAAGAGCTTCCCAGACCAAAAAAATAAAAAAGGCTAAATAAGTTAATTACCACCAAACTAGCATTGCAAGAGGTGTTAAAGGAACTGTTGTAAGAAGAAGCGAGAGAGAGGCATAAGAAATAAAAATGACAATAAATAAGTACCTATCAATAATAACCTTAACTGTAAATGGATTACATGCTCCAATCAAAAGACATAGGGCAACTAAATAGATAAGAAATCTTGACCCATATATATGCTGTCTCCAAGTGACCCACCTCAGAACAAAAGACTCACAAAATGAAAGTGAAGGTGGGAAAAAATTTTCCATGTAAATGAAAACTATATATATAAAAAAGCTGGGGTAGTAATATTCATATCTGACAAAACAGACTTCAAAACAAGAAACAAAGGAGGTCTCTACATAATACTAAAGGGATCAATCCAACAAAATATAATCCTTGTAAACATATATACATCCAGTATAGGATGTTTCTTAAAAGGTGGTAGCACTTAGAGAATTGCAGTCTGACAATTTTATTAGAATCAGAAATTGTCCATTGGACAAAAATTCTCTTTTAAAACAAAATCAGAGAAACAAAAGCAAAGGAATGTCATTACATTACTTGTTCCACTCCTTGTTGATTCTTTTCTTTATTGAGATATAATTTAAACTTAACGTTATATTAGTTTCAGGTGTGCAACATGATTGGGTATTTGTACATATTGCAAAATAATCACCACAAGTCTGGTTAAGATCCTTCACTCCACAGAGTCGCAAACCTTTTTGTGTGTGATGAGAACGTTTAAGATCGACTCTCTTAACAATTCTCAAATACAGGACCGCTTTGTTAGCTACGGTTGCCATGCTGTGCATCACCCCCCATGACTTACTTATTTTACACTGGAAGTGTGTACCTGGACCCACTTAACCCATTTTTTATGCAAATTAAAACCACAATGAGAGACCATTGTGCACCTATTAGAAGCTCTAAGACCCTAAAGTCTGGCCTCACCCACTGTTGGGAGAACACAGCAGCTGGACTTGGCAGGTGTGACTACATGAGCATTTTGGAAAACAGGCTGGTGGTTTCTTTTTTTAAAAAATATTTTTATTGATTTCAGAGAGGAAGGGAGAGGGAGAGAAAGAGATAGAAACAATGTTGAGAGAGAATCATTGATCGGCTGCCTCCTGCACACCCCCTACTGGGGATTGAGTCCGAAAGCCGGGCATGTGCCCTTGACTAGAATTGAACCTGGGGCCCGTCAGTCCACAGGCCGATGCTCTATCGACTTTCTTCACAGTTGAGTGCACTTCTGCCATTCCACTTTTAGGTATTTCCTCCAGACAGATGAGATGTGTGTCATTAATAAGACTTGTACAGAAATGTTCAGAGGTGCTGGATTTGGAACATCCTGAAACTATGGAAACGTTCCCCCGTGGGTGTGTGGATAAACACGCGGGTCATCCTACAACAGAACGCTACACCGCAGGCAGAAGACACGAGCCCCCCTCCCCCCAACACAGCCACACGGCCGAGCCTAAAACAAATGTGCTGATTGAAAGAAGCCCGGTGTCGCGAGGAAGCTTTCGAAGGTCATACATGTCACTCTCTTGATTTTGGTGATGGCTCCGTGGGTGTGCGCATGAGCCAAAACTGCTCAACTGCACACCTTAAATGTGTAATTTATTGTCTATGAGTTATACCTCAATAAATTATTCCCGTTCTAGAAATAACTTTTCTAAAATCAAATGAGTCAGTGATTTCTGGCTCTGTTCCGGGCCAGGGCTGGGGCCTGCTGACCTCATTTCTGCTGGCAACTTCAGCGAGTGAGATCATAACGGGTGTGGTAAAGCCTTCTGGGTTTTAAAGGCAATTTCTAAATGTGTGTAATTTTCTATCCCCCCGGAGACGGATACTGTGTCATGCCCACAGCGCAGTTTGAGTCAGTAGTCCATTCTTAGGGACCACAGATTCACCCACAGCTTTCCTCTTGGTTTTGTCCAGAAAGTAACTTCCTAAAAGCCGGTCGGTTTTATTTTTAGCTTTTTATTGAAGTACTAAAGAGTACTAGAGGCCCAATGCATGAAATTCATGCAAGAGTAGGCCTTCCTTCCCCCGGCTGCCAGCACTGGCTTCCCTCTGGCACCCGGGACCTGGGCTTCCCTCGCAGCCCCGGCTTCGTCCGGAAGGTCGTCCGGAAGGTCGTCCGGAAGGACATCTGGTCTAATTAGCATATTACGTTTTTATTATTATAGACAACACACATGGAAAGTACATGAATTGTAGCAGCTGAATGAATTTTCGCAACGGGGACTCACCAATGCAGCCGCCAGCATCTGGGTCACGAACAGGATGTGAGCGCCCGGAAGGCTCCACGCGCCCGTCCCACCACTGCCTCCCAAAGCTGATAGCGGTTGGCTTTGCTGGTTTTTGAACTTCATGTGGCTCAGGGTGTGCTCTTGTCTGTCTGACTTTTTCCACTTTGTGACATTGATTTATTTGCTCCCCGGTCCACGTGGCTTGAATTTTCCTTGATGTTTTCTCTCTTACCCTTTCTCTCTTTTTACTCCTCACTCAAGGATATGTTTTTATTGATTTCAGAGAGAGAGGAGGCGGGGAAAGAAACAGAGACAGAGAAACATTGACTGGTTGCCTCCTGTATGTGCCCAGACTAGTGATCGAAGCCTCAACCTCTTGGTATGAAACGACGCTCCAACCAACTGAGCCACCGGCCGGGCCCCTTACTCTCTTTAGTAACATCCTATCTTAGCTGAGACGTGAAGGATGAGTAGGATTTTGCCAGATTTAGGGAACAGTTTGAGTAAAAGAAACAGACTGTCCAAACGCTTGAGGGTGAGTACAGCTCAGGGGTATTTTAAACACTGAGAGCGACATCTATTGTGGCCATTCAGACAGTTGCCAGGTTTTTCTACAATAAATGATGGAATCAAAATCCCTGCACAGACACTTTCCCATCAGAGGTTTTGTTTTCATAGGATCCGTTTGCAACCACGAGGCTGCTGGGCCTTGGGGAATGTGGATTTAACTATTTAATAAGTGTTGCAAGATTGTGTTACGGATATTGTAGCAAGTTACACTCCCACCAGCAATGTATGAGTTTGCCTGTTTCTCCATCTTTGTCCGTATCGAACGTCAATCACTTAAAAATGTTCTGTTGCTTTAATTTGAAGTGTTTTCCGGCTGTTAGAGAGATTATCTTTTCATGTTTGTTGACCATTGGATTTCCTCTTCTGTGGAATGATTTAATGTTAATAGTTGTTATGATCCAATAAAAGCAGCAGGTGACAAGGGACCATTCTGGTTCCTCTTGTGGACGGAGCCATTGTGGCTGCCGTGTGGATGGTGTGCAGGTGGGTCCTCGTGGGTGGGACTCATGGGCCGCTTCCTCGGTCCAGTGAGGTCCCGGCTGTCAGATCTGAAATAGCCAACACGTCTGATGCCTGGTTGCCATGCCTCTCGAGAGCCAGCATTTGAACGTGGCACTGCTGGGGACCCATGGGCGCTGCTGGCTTCCACGGGGGAGGGAGGTGCTCAAGCTCAGACTAGCCTGTGATCTGAGCCACTCGGTGGACATCAGCCACCCTTTCAGCCACGAGGGGGAGGCTCTGCGTTGTCTGTGATTGTCCCAGAGCACACAGCTCAGCATCTGCCTTACAGCAGTGGCCACGTTCAGGGAGAAACGCAACAGACAGCCCAGTGTCTCCGGAAGGGGAGGGAGGGAGGCGGTCTCTGCTGAGGGAGACAGGACAGGCTGTTTCCTCCGGTGGCTCCCACACTCTTGGCTCACGATGTTCCCGCCAAAGCACACCTAGGGCTGCTGTTATTCGGAAGTTAGTGCCAGAATCTTAGCACTTCCATCTTAACAACTTAGTAGCTATTTAAAACCCCACATACAGGCATACGTTTTTATTTCCTTCTTAAATAACTATAACTAAATAACTTGGTTTAATTGGGTTCTTAAACAACTTACATTCTTAAACAGTTACTTACCGTGGGCTGTGTGCTTTGGGGTCCTGCAGCTCCCCAGAGCAGACAGGTAGGGTGCCACCACCCTCTTCCTCTTCCACATTCATACTCACGTTTCTTCTCTTGTTAGGGCGACCCCACAAAACCAGCTTTGCAAAGCTGTGGTGTTCGTTGAAAGGAATGTAGGCTATTTATTATTACAACTGGGAATGACCTTGAGCTAGTAATTCGCACGGTGTCTGACAGATGTTAGCATCATGATATTCCCCCTGGACAGTTAAAACATCCCCCGCCCCTTGGAGTCCCCTGTGGCTCCCTCGGGTGCCCTGGGCACACTCTGGGACGGGCAGGTTGATTTAACCAGAAGTGATCTTGGGGCTGGTCGGGAGGTGTAGTGATGTCATCAATGCTCCATCCATCCTGGTCTCAGGATGGTGGCCATGGCCCCGGCGTCCCTTCTTGGGTGACGTCCAGCCACACAAGAGGCAGGAGGGAAGGGCCGTGTGCCCGGTAAAGTGCGGCTGCTTTGACACCCCTGCACCTGCAGGCGGATGGATGGCAGGTAGGGCCCTGCAGGTGCAGAACCGTCTTGCATGTTGCATCCTAACAGCGGCACAAATTAGAGACTTGGTCGCGTCAGCTGGCCCCGGGGTGGGGAGACTGGGAGGTTTGCCGGTCAAACAGTGTCTGAGGAAGCCGTTGTACCCCGCCCACCGGTGAGTCTGATGATGTTTTTTGTCTATGGAGACATCGGGCCAGGCCAAAGTTCTTAGGTTGTGGAAATGTGTTGTTTTGCTGTGTGACGATCCGTGTTTTCCTGAAGGGCCGCTGGCTTTGGCTACTGCGTCGGCGCTGGCTGTAGTGAGGGAGGGGCATGATTGAGCAGCGATTTCAGTCCGTGTGCCGCGGAACACCCGGGGCCACAGAAGGTTTCAAACCCGCAATACCTGACTGTTTAGGCAGGGGCTCTGACCTCTTTTCCCTTAGATTGTCAAATAAAAATAAAATGACAACAGCCAACACAACAATAGCTGTCTGGTGTGAATAAATAGAAATTATACCTTGTTGTTTTTTTGTCAGATGGGCAAAATATATTTTTTGGGTGTGATGCAGAATTTCATTTTATTTTTTAAAATATGTTTTTATTGATTTCAGAGAGGAAGGGATAAGGAGAGAGAGAGAGAGAAAAAAAACATCAATGATGAGAGAGAATCATTGATCAGATGCCTTCTGCACACCCCCTACTGGGGATCGAGCCTATAATCCCGGCATGTGCCCTGACTGGGAATCGAGCCATGACCTGCTGGTTTGTAGGTTGATGCTCAACCACTGAGCCACGCCGGCTGGGCAGATTTTATTTTATTTCATATTTTATTGATTTTTTACAGAGAGGAAGGGAGAGGGATAGAGAGTCAGAAACATCGATGAGAGAGAAACATCGATCAGCTGCCTACTGCACACCCCTACTGGGTATGTGCCCGCAGCCAAGGTACATGCCCTTGACCGGATTCGAACCTGGGACCCTTGAGTCCGCAGGCCAACGCTCTATCCACTGAGCGAAACCAGTTAGGGCGACTGGGCAGATTTTAGTAATTAGTTTATGTGCCATGAGATGAAAAGGCAGAAATCCCTGTCTAGAGGATGGACACCCAGCAGGCCTGGAGGCAGGGAGGCAGGACCCTGGTTGGAGATTTGAAGGAGGAGAAGTTGGCCAGAGGACAAGAGAAACAAGGACGGCGCAGGTGAGAGGGGCAAGGCACACGGCTCACCTGACAGGTGTTAGGGTCACGGGCAGGAGATGAGTCCGGGGATGGCTGGCTAAGGGAGTCGGCTGTGCCCTGGAAGCCACAGTGGCACTGAAAGGTTTCAAGTTAGGGAAGGGCATGATTAAACCAACAATCTGGGCAACAAACCTTCCTTTCCCGATGTGTAGCACACAGCCAGACTCCTTTCCCGACTCCTCTGTGGTCAGGCGGGGCTGTGGGACAGAATTTTTTTTTTTCAAGAAAAAAATACTTTAAATTTAATAATATTACCAAAACTGTACTAATATAGTATAATATCACAAAAGTTGTAGGAAATATTAAATATCTGCAAATAACATGATTACTTCTATTCTAAAATATTTTTTTTCTCTGGCTCTATTTTTGTTCATCAGTTTATGTTGTTCATTATATTCCATAAATGAGTGAGATCATGTGATATTTATCTTTCTCTGACTGGCTTATTTCGCTTAGCATAATGCTCTCCAGTTCCATCCATGCTGT
>NW_005871897.1:122428-136620 GCF_000147115.1 Myotis lucifugus
AAAAGACTTCTGATGAAAGTCATAAAACCTTCAGTCTCCTTTGTGGCTATCTTCAAAACCAAAATGGACTTGATGTAGGACTCCTGAAACTTCTACTCAAGCATGAAACTCTGTGGTCAAGTTGCATCCAGAATCTCATATGGTAGATAACAAAAAAACCTTTCAGCATCTTTCATCTCCTTGAAAACAACTCTCACCTACATGGAAGGATCTTGAATGTTGCTGGACATAGCAATCCCATAGCAGTAGCCTCAGCATATTGAAGATAATTCCATTCTGAACTCAGACAATTTATGTTCTCCCCTTTATTAAAGGAGAAGCTGATCAAGTTAGAGGCAGAGGTGGGAACAGGATCCAAGTCTTTATTTGATTTAATTCTCAAACTTATCTTGGGAATTACTTTATAGCTAATCAAAGATCCCAAGAGTGAGATCAGGGTAGGATGGCTAAAGGGACATTGAGGAACAGAAGAGATCGTATCAAAAAGTCTTCCTGAAGTCATCAGTTCTCCCCTTATGTGGATTCTCTGGGGAATACATGGATGGAGGATGTGGCAGGAGCTTTTCTCTCACATGGACCTCCCGATGTTTGGTCAGAACAGAGACCTTACTGAAATGTTTGCCACAGTGGGCACACCCATAGGGCTTTTCTCCAGTGTGCATTCTCCGATGCTCTCGAAATCGTGTACAGTTATTGAAACTCCTTTCACAATCCATGCATTTGTAGGGATTCTCTCCAGTGTGGACCCTGCGGTGGGCACTGAAATGAGAACTGTTGGTGAAGCTTTTCCCACACTCTTCACACTGATAGGGTTTCTCGCCTGTGTGAGTTCTCTGATGTATGATGAGACTTGAGCTCTGACTAAAGCACTTCCCACACTCTCCACAGCTGTAGGGCTTCTCTCCTGTGTGGATTCTCTGATGGGCACCAAAGTTTGAGGAGTCATTAAAGCTTTTCCCACAGTCAAGACATTTAAAAGGTTTTTCTCCTGTGTGGATTCTTTGGTGTCTGATGAGGCTCCTGCTTCTAACAAAGCACTTCCCACAGACACTACACTTATAAGAGTTTTCCTTCTGGTGGGTCATCCGGCACAGAAGACGAGCACTCCTTCCAAAGCTTTCTCCATACTTTAGAAGTCTGTAGGGTCTCTTCCCCATGAAAGGCCTCTGATGCACTACAGCTTTCCCTAAATCTCTAGGCTGAGACATCGGCTTTCCCTGTCTGATTCCTTGATGGTTTTCCCATTGTGTTCCTGAGATACATTCTTTTTTACAATATTTACCTGGATCAGTATTCTGGGAGATAATTCTTTTAGACTTTTCTATCAGCGTTTTGTGCTGCTCCATGTCCTTATATATTACCTGTGTTGCATCCTCCTTGATATTACCTCCAATTTCAAAATCTGAAAAAAAGACAATAAAAATTTCAGAGCAGTCCTATATTAACATAAACATGGCCTTCAAGGCTTCATCTGTTAGGATTCCATGTACACTTCACTGGCTTCAGGTCCTTTTACTCTTCCCTGATTCATTATGCCTTATTTTCATTCAGTTCTAAGAACATCTAATAATACCTAGTTCAAAGTAGGCCTTCAGAAATGTCTTCTGAATTGAATTGCTCCTCATCTATGTCCTAATTAAAATGGGAGCAACTTGTCTTATCTCCCCGAAGTTCCTCTTTAATTCATCCTGCTTTCAAAGTATCACTTCTATCCTAAAATACAGTATATTACACTAGTGTATAGATTCTAGTGATCAAGTCCAAATTTCTCAATGGACTTTTAAGTTCATCAATATTTAATCATATCCTACCCAAGAGTACTTCTTTTTTCTCCTTGAATGTTCCTGTCACTGTTTTTCTGGCTGTCTCATACAAACCACACTAATTCAACCTTAGTTTTCACTGTTCTCCAAACTAGAATGATCTTCTCCTTACTCTTTCAGCTATTGCCTATGTTCACTACAAGGTACATCTTGGATCACAGCTTTTTCTAGAAGTTCTCTGGATAGTGAAGAGACACAGGCTTTGGAATCAGACAGCTCTGGTTCTGATTCTGTCCTGGTCACTTAATTATGTGGTTTTACTTAACTTTTTTTACTATGAAAAATTCAAACATACAGAAAGGTAGAGAACTGTACATACAATCAGCTTCCATGAACCACGCACCAGCTTTAACAATGATCTCTCATTGCCAATTTTGTTTCATCTCTATTCCTATATGCTCCCTGTCCCCTCTACCCAGATTATTTTGAAGCAAACTTCAGACACTGTATTATTTCATTCATAAATATTTCAAAAGCTGTGTAACTTAGGCCAGGGTTGGGTGATTATCAAACCTTTGTTCATAAGCATTTTGCTATACTGCCTTGTTTCTACTTGCCAGTTTCAACATTACTTTACTTCCACATATTGAGTTGAAACTGCTGGAATCCCTCCGTCCCAAGTGGGACAGCTGTGGCATGAGCTGTGGGGAGGAGGCAGCCATCAATCATTCCATTAATTCAAGTAAAAAGCCCTGGAAATGCCACTGTTCAATTAGCAGTTCTTTTGAAGCATTCTGAGTGGGTCTAATGCTGCTTTGGAATCTGGAGGAAGTCATAGCCTAGTAGTAGTTGGTTCAGACAGAGCCTGATAATTTGATGACAGATCTGGAGTTCAACTTAAAAGACAAGATTCACAAGAGATAGTACCACAGGATTTTGTTTCCAGAGTTATTAACCAGGGTAGGACTTAACAATTTCAGCCTTCATACTACAATTTCCAACATAATACTACCAGAGAGCATGTGTATGAATGTCCTCCTTCTCTAATGTTTACTTTGAATTAACACAGAGTTTTGAAATGGAAATAATAACAGGTAAGGACAGAAAGATAAGAGCCCAGATTAAGGATGGCTGGTGGAACATTAATACAAGGCCAAGAGAGAAAACTGGTCTGGAGACATTTACAGCAGTCTAGCCAACAGACACAAAGACTGAACTAGGGTATGGGCTACAGGAACTAAAGAGGGGACAGATAGAAGTTCTACAATAGTTAAAAAAAAAGTGTTACTGCCTGGATGTAAATAATGGGAGAGAAGGCATAAAAAATATCTCTGAAGTTTTAAGTGTGGAGGACCTATAGGAGGACATAGGGAAGAGCCATGGGGTAGGAAGGATGGTGATTTTAATTTTGAAAATTTAAGTCTGATGAGATGCTCACAAGGGTTTCCAATAGTCAGTGGGAAATACCCAGGTGGAGCTGAGAACCAGGATAAAGCCTCTCTCTCTCATTTGGTCTCTGCCTGTCCTTTTTCTCATGCATATCACACATCACCGAGATGTTTCTGTTTTGGGCTTACTGACACCCTCCTTCACCTGAGTTTTTCTCATGTACAATTCCAAATTTTCTCCCCCCCAAAATTTTTAGGAGATATAAAACATTGCTTGATCCATACAGAAAAAACTGAGGCTGAAATCCCCAAAACTGAATCACTAGAATGTAAGCTCCTTCCTTGAATAGAAGCACCATGAACACACAAACTCTGTTTTACTTTGCTATATCCCCTGTCCCTCAAACTGCACAGGACACTCAAATATTTAATGAATACTCCCAAATGACATACCAGATCTACTAATTTTTCAGTAAATCACACTCTCTTTTAGACTACAACCCTTCGATGATACTTACCATTTGGGTTTTGCAGTAGACCTGGAGGTCCCTGGAATTCTGACTCTTGTTCAATTTCTTCCTCACTCATTCTCTCGCTGCCAGAATCTTCTACTATTTCCTCTTGTGAGGTCTCCTCAAGTTCCCAGCCTGTAGGTTCCCGGGGTTCAATCTCAATATCCTCTCTTTCTTGCCTTGAAGGTGGTGGGACTTCTTCTGGGGTGCTGGTGGAGGGGACAGATGCCCGAGAGTTTATCAGGGCATCCATTTCCTTGTAGAAAGCACAGGATTCTAGCACGTGACCATTTTTCACTTTGCGGTAGCTCTTCTGAAGGCTTTTGAACTTGGTCCTGCACTGTTCTGGTGTCCGGAGGAAACCACATTCCCGCAGCTGTTCCGCCACGACCCCATACAATTTGCTCTTCCTATGGCAGGACTGAAGTGCTTCATAAAACCGAGTCTCAAGGAGGATATCAAGAAAAGTCTTGGTCTCCTCATAGCCCCAGTGTACACCTGCCATTCAAGGATAAAGTTCAAAGATATAAGAAAAGGCGTTTGTAGCTTCTATACAAAATTACAAAATATAAGAAGTAAAAAGAAAACAAATCCCATTCACAGTAGCAACAGGAACTATGATATGCCTGGTATAAGCTTTGCCAAAAATGAGATCTATATAAAAAAATCTATAATATTTTAAGACATAAAAGAACTAGAAAAAATGAAGAGATAGGAAGAATCAAGTTGTACTGATATCAATTCTCAGATGAATCTATAAAGTAAAAATTCCAATAGGATTTTTAACTGAAATCGATAAACTAATCTCAGTTTACTTGGTAGAGTGAAAATGCAGTCCCCCAACCTAACACTCCTCTGGTGATTAAGGATTTAGCTGTCTTTTCAAGTTAAGAATAATGGTCTGGGACACCCAGTAGGAACTTTCCCCCAAAGTTCCTATCACTTTTTTAACCAGTCTTCTTTGAAGAGCAGAATTATGTTCATTAGAGTAGTTTTTGAGGTCACCGAGTCCTCTATTTTGAGAGATGAAATGTTCTGTAAGACAAGCAGATGTCCGGCTTCTATAGCAGAACAAAATTTTCTAGGACATGTCAGAATACAGTTTGTACACTCTACTTTTTGTGTTTTGTAAGCAGGAAAAAGTCATTTCTATCCTTACCTTACTGGGTGGTCTCTTCCAGTCCCTCACTGGATTCCTGTATTTGAGACCACTCTATGTCAGTGGATTTCCAGACTGGTGAATACCTGTGCATGCTTAACGTATCTTCCAATCTTTTTCCTGAGAGCTATTTCTTTTGAACAGGTACAGTCATGCATACATACACTCCCAGCTCTCCTGCCTGATTTATTTTTCTGTTCTGAGAACTTAACTTTTCATAAGGTAGAGAAACATTACTAGTAACAGTGATACCAGGCAATGTTTTATTGCATGTTAACATTTGCAGAATGCCTCCATGCATGTCATCTCACTTAACTAACAACCCTGGCATTCTCAGTCATACTGGACAGATGAGAAAACTGAAGCTCAAAGTACTCACATGATGTGTCTACTGTCACAGTTATTAACTGGCAGTTAAGTCCTGCATGTCCCAGCACCCAAACTACACCAGTTTTATTTTGTATGGTGCATGGTATAGCTTCTTCTGTCCTTTTAATTTCAATGTCTCTGTGTTATTATATTTAAAACATATCTCTTGTAAGCAACATATAGTTTTTTTAAGTTTGCAATTGAAGATATATTTGGGTTTACATCTAACTCTTTCTTTCCTTTCTTGTCTTCTTTTAGAATTTCATTTTTTACTCATTTTTTTAGTTACACACTCTTTCACTGGTTATTCTAGATAGTATCACTACAATCTCACACACTTGACTGCTTTATACCAAGTCTCAGATAATGTTAGATCCTTAGAGCCCTCTGACTCCATTTCTCTTCCTTCCATAGGTCCCAAGTACTCAAAATCCATGCTGTGCTCCAACCTCAAAAAGAACCCTCCATGGCCACTCAGTGCTATACTAAAACTGCACTGGGGGCAGCAACAGACACCTGAGAACACTATTAGTTATGCGACCAGTCACAGTGATCGAGGCAAAGTGTGCATGACAGCACTCCTCAGGCCTGGTCACTTCTGGACTATTCTTTTCCCCACAAGACCACAATCATCCATTTTCAAACCAAACAAAAGCAAAATACTTACCACTCAGGTTCTGAAACAAGACAGGGGTACCACGCATCTCAGACTTTCGGATAAATTCGATGCCCGTTTCCTCACTATCAGATTCTTCTGCAGCTTCCTCCTCCTCCATCAGACTGATCTGTTCTTTAGCACCGACACCAATTCTTTTTAGTCGAGGGAGAGACACAATCTCTTTTGGCTTGTCAGTGGGTGACACATGAGCTGCAGGGTTCAACAATGCGTCCATGTCCTCAAAGAAGGCACAGGGCTCGAGCACGTGGCCATTTCTCACTTTTCGGTAGCTCTTCTGGAGACTTTTGAACTTGGTCCGACACTGTTCCGGAGTTCGGAGAAAGCCACACTCTCGCAGCCATTCAGCTACAGCGCCATACACCTGACTATTTCTGGGACAAGCCTGAAGTGTTTCATAAAAGCGAGATTCTTTGAGAATTGCGAGAAATGTCTTCGTTTCCTCATAGCTCCAATGCACACCTGCTATCTTTTCATCTTCTAAGCCCCACTGTTGCTGCTCTCTCCGCATCTTCCCTGCATTCCTTGCAGGAATCTGAACAGCATGAACTGACTTTTCCTTGATGCAGTTGCTTCGTAGACTATTCCTTTTATTAGAGTAATGCATCCATAGCTCCTTTCTTTGCTCCACCTGGGCTATCTTGTTAGAAGTAGATACTGCACTTCCTATAGTGAGAGAAACATACTTCATACTAGACGTAGAGATCATTCATTACTGCTGCCCACCTTCTGCTGCAGCATGCTCTCCTGGACCACTGTCCTTCAAAGATCTTGTCCAATCACCTTTCTTCTAGGGTCCTCCTCCACCATGACAGTGCACACTATAGTTACTGGTACATGAGTTCTCTGGCACAATCATCTACTAACTCATACTATGATTTTACTTCCCATGTATGTACCACTTATTTCCCCAGCTGGTTCTTAAAGGAAAACCTTTAAGGGTAAGAAACGTATTTTATTACCTCACGGTATCTAATGCTGTGCTAGGTTCAGAGTATGCTCCTGACCAGTATTTGTTACTTATAAAATAAAGTGTGCTTATATCTGCTTCCAACATCTCCCCACCCCAACAAAACACACATACACACACACTGGGCTATGAGAAATGAGAAGTAAGAATTCCTGGACACATGTGGCAAGCTAAATAGGAAAGTGATGTAAGAATCGGGAAGCAAACTGAGAATATGTTATTGTACAATACTGTAGAGAGTAACTTGTCTTAAATGTGTGTCCTAGCTCCATCACTGACTTTATTTTTTTGATCAGGGAAGTTTCTTAATTTCTCTGAACCTCAGTTTCCTAGGGAATATCATCATCTATTCAAAGAAGTGCTGAAAATATTAAGTGAATGATCATCTCTGAAGTGTCCAATGCCCACTAAGTTTGTAATAAAATTTAGTTTTCTTCTCTAGGTAACACACAAAGCGGCTTCAGGGAATTCTTCTAGAGAAACAGCATCAAATCAAACCTTCTGAAAGAACCTGGAGATGGAAGTTTGCTCTTTATTTTTACACGAGAGAAGTAAGTGTAGGGACAACATGAGCTCAACATCTATAAGGACTAGGCTGGCAACGTAACGGCATGAGGTGGCAGTTCAGCACGAGCTCTCTTATTCTGTGGGTCCATGGTGCTTGGCATTTGCTATTTTAAGAGATACTGGAAATCCAGATTTACAAACTGAATTTAAATTTAAAATGCTGTGCAAGGCCAAAATATGTGTATAGGCTAGATAATGAGCCATTAGTTTATAATCTATGATAAAAAATGAGGGCAGGGGTCTCTGGGCCTGGGTCTTTATGATTATATGTGAAGGTGCTGGGCTAAATCTGTACTAAAGTATAGTCCTTATCCCACTCCTGCAGAGTTTACAAAGGACTAATTCAGCATTTACTAGGTCTGGATGCTGTGTGATCCAAGACAACATTAGGAAACATCCATCGTGTACACAACTAGGTGGAGGGCTGGGATGCCCGCTGTTTTGGGAAGAGTGCTTTGTTACTGATGTGTCATCAGTTGGTCTTTAAAAAAAAAATTGCTTTCTATATAAACAACTGTTGGTTTATCTTATTCATTCAGTTTGACATGCTCCATTTTATAATCTCTATACTTTAGTGTTGCGTTTTATGTATACTTTTATGTAGCGTTGTCCAATGGAACTTTGTTATGATGGAAATGTTCTATAACTGTGTTGTCCAATACAGCTACCGAATTCCTTCAATGTGGCCACTGCCACTGAGGAACTGAATTTTTTAACTTTATCTAATTTTATATATTTAAATAGCCATATGTGACTAGTGGCTACCGTATGAGATAGCACAAAGCATCTCTAGTGTATATTAGTGCATGTTTTAGGCCTATAATTTTAGTTATATGTAGTCTTTGACTAGTAGTTTGCATATGAATGAAGTCCTACTGCTAAAGCAGAGTTTGCTTGTAAAGTGACACTTCAGTGGTGATATGTGCCTGTAAATTTATGCTATTTAAATAATTCACAACACACTATTGAGGTTATTGTATTAAAATTACTTTTTTTCTATTTATAAGATTTCCATCCACATAACAAATATTTGCTGGGCACCCACCCATGTGTCAGGCCCTGTGAAAATTGTTGGGTTTACTATAGTAAAACAAAAACAAATCCCTAAGAGACCTCATGAATGAAGTTTTTAGAAGATGTGTGTAAGTTTACATTGAGATAATATAAATATGACAGTCACATATAACACCTCTCCAATGTTTTAGTCACTAAATTATAAGCATATAAATTTTAAACTGGAACAAAGGAATGAGTGAGGTAAGAGAAGATGGATACGTGGTTACTAGGTCTAGTAAGCTAGATTGCAAAAATGATTCGACAACCCATGAAAATCTTTAAAGTGTTAACATTTATAACTATTTTATCATCAGTAGAATGCATATGTTATAAATCCCCAAATCTTTTATCCAAAAAGGGAAAGAATCCTTACCCAAGGAGACCATGTCCCCAACATTCTCCTCCCTAATATCCCGGTAGAGGTCTCCGTGAGCCGGAATCTGATGCACACTCTTTTTGTAGGAAAAACCTCTCGTCACGTGGACATCTTTCACTGGTCCCTGTAACAACACTAACAGCAATGACTACCAAGATAACCATACGGGTCTTTGAAGGATGAACAATATTGAATAAAGCACAGAAGGGCCTTAAAGAAGAATTAAAATCAAGGAACCAAGTGTACATTAGGGCCAAATGAAACAGAAGATACTATAAAGAATCATAAGACAGATGATCCACCAATGTGTCCCCCATTACTCAGAAAAATGTCCAATCTTTTCTGAAAAAGGAACAAGGGGGAAAAGGTCTCTTGGTTGGAGTATAAAAATTTGAGGACAGTGAAGGCCCAGGAAATCATTGTGACTGAATACCCTAGAAAGGAAGTCCAGGGAGGACAATACAATTTACCTGAAACCCAACAGGAAGTTTCGTGGTTGTTACTTCCTGATCTATGGTGTTCCATTCTTCATCAGGAATGGGAACCCAGGGAGAAGGGCGAGCTGTAACAGAAAGAATCAATTAGTGTGCGGGCTCTGGCCCTTTAATTCATGCTGCTTCTCCTCTTAAGAAATGAGCATGTTACAAAAAAGCAACAAATACAAACTGATCATTTTCTCCATGAATTCAGAACTATGCCTGAAACCATGGTAACTTAAAGCAGGACTCACAAATGCCAATGCTTTTAGGGAGTAAGCCGATACAGCCAATCAGGAAAGGGGCCAGGCAAGGCGTGTGGGGAATGAGAGAGCACATGTCCCATTGAAAGGGTACAGCAATGCTCAGTCCCAGATGATGCTTCTTTGTGAGACTATGGACCCGGGATAGCCAAGCTTCTAATTTTTTTCAAGAGAAGTCAGAAATCTGGACTTTTGTGCAAAATATCAAAAGTCTTAATCTTGAGAACTAAAACCAACCAACCAAACAAAACCCCCAAACCAAAAACACTTTTGTAGGTGAAACAAAACAAGTCTGACTTGGCATGTGCATGACCTGTTTGCAACCTCTAGTATCAGTTAATCCCCATCAGTAGCTAAAGAAGTTACATGGTCCTGGACACTACAGGCAATACACCCCTTGAAAGATGGAATGAAGATATACAAACTTATAATCAGCAAGTCTGTAGTCTAACTTCTACTTATGAACTGACTATCCAGGGAAAACTTCCAGAATAAATATTACTGTGACCAAGAATTCAAAAGCTTGTTACACTACTTTTCTATAGAAGCAAATCAAATTACTTCCTTGGAAACTTATTATTCCCTTAGACACACACATGGCTGAAATCACAGGTCTTCTTTTAGAATTCACCTGAGATATTTATCCCTCAAATTTTCTATCCTGCACACTCCTAAGTACTTCAACAGACCAAACTTTCCACTTTAGGAATTCCTTATCATTCTGGGATGTCAAAATCCAGAAACACCATGAATTTACTGTACTAAGCTTATCAGCTAAAGTAACTGGGAGTATTTAATCCACATGATAAGGGAATTTAGATACTGATGAACACATACTAGAAACTTCAGAAACCATTAACATTTGCAATGCATTCTATCATAATATGAATTTTGGGAGGGATAAGGAAGTACAGTATACAGTACTGGATCTTGTCTTTTGGTGAGGAGTTGTGTAAGTCAGATTTAAAGTTTAACAATAATCATGCCATTATGGGAGAAAGGAAACTAACATTAACTGAGCACTAGTATGTATTGGCTTTCTTACACTGCCTCATTTAATCTACACCAACCTTATTATTTTCCTTTTACAAATGACAGAATGGAAGTTTGAGAAGTTACCTGACAAAGGCCACAGATAAAGAATGGCAGAGTTGGGTTCTGAACCCAGGTTGTCTGTCACTTCTATGTATTAATCTCCTGTTAATATGACTTGCCCAAGATCAGAGAGGGAGGGGCAGAGAGGATGTAAGCCTATCTTTTTACAGGAGGTTCAGTGATCTTTCCGTTCTTCTCTTTCAGCCTGACATCACATTGCCAGGGATGGAGAGATCACTGTGGACTGCAAAGGACAGGGTGCTCATTTCCTCGTGTCTGACTTGATTTGTGAATGTCTGGGGCAGCTATGAACATCAGTGGCCCCTTCTCTATGAAGTCTTATGTTTATCCTTCTCATATGCCAATTACATAGTGCCTAACTTATAAGTCAATTTTTGAAAATAAATGTCTTATTTCCCTTTCCAAACAGTTTTCAAGTTCTTTGTAGTCAGCCAAGAACACATCCACATATACAGATGGCAGGACTAAAATTGCCATGGAGATCCTTAAGTAACACTGCAAGACTTCAAGGCCAGCTTGGGAAGTCTAAGTTTTCCTAGGTTCAATCTTTAAGATCCCTTTTACTTATGCTGCACATATTCCCAACTATTGAAGTCTTTCTCCCCAATATTCAATTTATTCTCAAATATGTATTGAGAGGACAGTACTCTGAGGAAGTCACAGGTTAAGACTACAAAACAAATCTGCCATGGTCTGCCCTTGGCATCTCTGAGCTCTTACCATTCTTGGGTAAGGGCCGCTGCTCTCTCTTTGGGGTCAGCTGCTCCTGGTGTCCTGAGTGCAGGCTTCCAGCTTCTTCCCGAGACACCACTCTGGGCGGGGTCTCTGGCGGAAAGTCTGCCACACCCCACACTGCTCCACGTGGGGCTTGTTTCTCTGACTGCACAGGGCTGCAAACCTGGGAAATAAAGCCAAAGCCATAGCAAAAAAAGGGAGAAAAAGACAGCAAAGAAGGCTAGACGACAAGAGAAGGAATGACACTGCGGTCCATTCCCAGTGTAGGCTCTAAGGTCAGTGGGTTAATAGAACTGTCCAGAAGTCTGGACATAAGGGAATGGAGAGTGCTCTTCAGTAACACATAGAGGGGAGATCTGTCAGGTGTGAAGTACGCGCCTTCCTGTTATTAAAATAGAGATCATTTGAGTCCTCACATCTACTAGGCTCACAGAGAATTGAGTTATCAGAACACAAATTCACTGGTGAAAGGAAAACATACTAGTAAGCTTAATCTCCACATCTCATGTCTATCCTTGATGGACACAGAAACACGCTGGCAGTCAGACCTTTACACAAATGCAAATCCGTGCAAGCGAAACTGCAAATCTGCAGATTCATGAGGTTAATGGAAGGGCTGCTGAAAAACAACCAGAAGATCATGCAAGCCACTGACAAATGCAGATCTGGCAGGTAGACTGGAAAAGAGTGACCGGATGATGGCGTTAAGGTGGCCTAAGAAGACAGGGACTGGCACAGTGAAGGATTAGAAAGGGTCCAGGGATCACTGCTTAAGTCCTTACCGCCCCCACCCCCCCACCCCCAATAGTCCTCTTCAGGATCAAGCTGAAAAAGTTAAATCCTGTGAAGCATAAATTCTCGCATAGAATTTTTTTTGGGAAACATTACTGCCAAAGACTTGAAACAAAATATTTAGGTGAATATGGTTTAGTTTCATTTGCAAGATCCTATTTCAAGCAAAGCTTTCTGTTCTACTTGCTATTCAAGTGGCTTCACTTTGAAGGTCCTTCATTAGTACCACTATCCTATCTAATAAAAGACAAAAAGGGTAATTGACCGTACCTTCGCTATGCTTCCCATGGGCTAATCAGTAAGATATGCAAATTAACCGCCAACAAAGATGGTGGCCGGCAGCCACGCAGCTGAAGCGAGCAGGAGGCTTGCTTGCTCTGGTGATGGAGGAAGCCAAGGTTCCCCGCCTGCCGCAGCCCGGCTCTGAGCTCCGAAAGCAACAAAGTTTCAATTATAGAAGCTAAACAAACCCCAGATACCTGCTTTCAGCAGGCTGTGGCCTCAGAGCTGCAGCAAGCAGGAGCCAGCTCTCAGCTCCAGTGACAGCAACAAAGTTTCAATTATAGAAGGTAAATAAATCCCAGAATTAAAAAGAAAAAGAAAAAAAGGAGAGGCTGAGAGCTTCAGTCACTGGCCAGCCTGAAAACGGCCCTCAGCCCCTCACCCAGACTGGCCAGGCACCCCAGTGGGGACCCCCACCCTGAAGGGGATGTGACCAGCTGCAAACAGCCATCAGCCAATCACCCAGGCTGACCAGGTACCCAAGCAGGACCCCCATCCTGATCCGGGACACCCTTCAGGGCAAACCAGCCGACCCCCACCCGTGCACCAGGCCTCTATCCTATATAGTAAAAGGGTAATATGCAAACTGATCCTAACAGCAGAAAGACTGGGAATGACTGGTCACTATGACACACACTGACCACCAGGGGGCAGACGCTCAATGCAGGAGTTGCCCTCTGGTGGTCAGTGCGCTCCCACATGGGGGAGCTCTGCTCAGCCACAAGCCAGGCTGACGGCTGCCAGTACAGCAGTGGTGGTGGGAGCCTCTCCCGCCTCCTCAGCAGCACTAAGGATGTCTGACTGCTGCTTAGGCCTGCTCCCCACTGGCAAGTGGACATCCCCCGAGGGCTGCCGGGCTGCCAGAGGGATTTTTTTTTTCCATTTTAGGCCCAATTCCCCCGGGGGAGCAGGCCTAAACCCAACAGGTTGTCATCCCCCAAGGGTTCCCAGACTGCGAGGGGCCACAGCCCAGGCTGAGGGCCCCCCCCCCCCCCCAGTGCACAAATTTTTGTGCACTGGGCCTCTAGTCCTGTATAATAAAAGGAGAGTATGCAAACAGACCGAACGGCAGAACTGAACAACCAATCAAAGCGTAATATGCTAATGATATGCTAAGGGTGTTCAACTGCTCACTATGATGTGCACTGACCACCAGGGGGCAGATGCTCTAACTGATAGGTTAGCTTGCTGCTGGGGCCCTGATCAAGACTCAGCGAGATGGTCCGGACATGCCCTGGAGCCCTCCCAAGTCCTTCCCCAGCCCCATGGTGCACCAGTGAGGTCCCTCAGCCTGGCCTGTGCCCTCTCCCAATCTGGGACCCCTCGGAGGATGTCAGAGAGCTGGCTTCATCCCGATCCCACAGGCCACTCCCCTTGGGAGGGTGCTCATGACTGGCCAGTGCTGCTAAGGCTGGGATGAGCCGGAGCAGTCTGGATCGTGGAGTCAGCCCAATGCCTGCAGGCCACCCAGAGGGACCCCACCCGTGCACGAATTCGTGCACCAGGCCTCTAGTCCTTCCATAATGGCGCTTCCTGCCACACACACCTGGCTCACCCACCCCCCTTTCTAACCACGAACCTTTGGAGAACACGCTCTCACCTGCGCTCTCCGTCTCCCAGCCTCTTCCTCCAAGTGGATGACCAGGGCCACGGCCTCCTCTCCGCTCTGCGGACACTGCTGCTGAGCCCGCG
>NW_005871897.1:138771-140375 GCF_000147115.1 Myotis lucifugus
AGGGAGATAGATAACATCTAGTGATGGAGAGAGAATCCATTGGTCCAGCTTGCCTTCCTGCACCGCCCCCTACCTGGGGAATCAAGCCCGCAACCCAGGGCATATTGCCCTTGACTGGTGATTCGAACCCAGGTCTTTCAGTGCAACAGGCCGACGCTCTATCCACTGAGCCAACCCAGCGAGGGCTCTTTTTTCCCCTTTAAAATAAGGTGTGCTGAGCACCTGTTTTTATTCCAGGCATGGTGACAGGTTGTGAGTACAAACAGGATCCCTGCCTTGCTGAGCTTCCAGGCTGGTGGGAGAGGCAGGCATTAGTCAAATAGCCAGCAAACTAACCTACACGTGCAACTGTGACCGTGATGCTGAGAACCTGGCATTTTAGAGGGTTGGCCTGGTCAGGAGGTCTGCGAGGCGGCCTTTGAAGAAGTAATGCCAGGGAGGAGAGCCAAAGCAGGAGGGAGAGCCGATTGTGCCAATTCTAGTCGCACAGAAATCCAGTAGAGCAGGTGGGATGCCTTCAGTCTAGGGGTGAGGACATGGAGATCTCAGCAAGGTGATAGGTCCTGGCCCAAGGTCACTTCAGATTAAGCCAAGAATAGGGCCTTTTATGTAGTCCTTGGCCCATTTGGTGGTTTTAAGAGAAGCAAGTGTCACAAGTAGCCCAGGGACTTTGGAGACCAGGGGTCACAAACTGAAAAGCCCGGGGCTCAGGCAGATAACAAATTGAGTGAAGTAGGTAAAGGGTAAAACAATAGGGGGTGGTGGGGACTGGGGCAGACTGGAGGCCACACTTCCTGTGTAAATGAAACAGCCAGGCAAAGTTATCGCATTTTTAAGTAATCGGCAAGTACATTTATCCCTTCCGCTAGAATGTTGCTCAATGTTGCAGGTTTTTTTTCCTTTTCACCATATATTCCAGGTGCTCAGAGCAGTGCCTCACACATAGTTGGCATTCAACCCCCCAACCTCATCTTCTGTCCATAGCGTCTGAACAGTTCTTCCTGTGTGTGCAGTTTCACAGGTTTTGAAGCACTTTTACTTTCATTTTTAAATTTTATCCACAAGCTTCCGACAGCTCCTTATTTGCTTCTGACACGGCTGCTGCATGAAAAGATTTTAACCGTCTCCCCACCCCGAAGTATTTACGTGCCTTCCTTTTGCACTTCTCCACGCTCTTATTTCAGCTCCTCTCCGTCCTGATATGCTTGGCATCACATCTTGGTTCCCTCTGCTTATCTAGCCCATTTTATATTTAGTTTTTTGTTGTTGTTGTTGTTGTTGTTCTTGCCTGGAACTTTAGGTATTGACCTTGGATCCATCATCACAAACGAGGCACCCCCTCCTTACACTCAGCCTCAGCTCTGCCACTCCAGGCTACCCTCGGCTTCTTTTTGTCAGGGAGGTACATGAAAGGTTTTGTTTCCTAGAAACTTCTCTCCTAAGACATCTTGCTCCAGAGAAAGTGATCACGCCTAGACATCTGCACTTCCTGTTCATCACGTGGACTTGAGCAAGACAAACCCTCAGATCTTCACAGGACAATTGTAACCTTGCCTCTTTAGGCCTGCTCTTGGAGCAGAGGTAGTAGAGCCTGCTCTTCATTC
>NW_005871897.1:140475-167002 GCF_000147115.1 Myotis lucifugus
TGCATATTTTAATGGAAAATTTCAAACATAAAGTAGAATTTTCACGTTCTTATCATCCAGCTTTAACAATTAGCAATCATGGCCAATCTTGTCTTCTCTCTATGTCTACCTACTCCCCTGATCCTGGATTATTTTGAAACAAGTCCCAGACATCATATTACTTTATTTGTAACTATCAGAATCTATTGCTAAAAGACAGGAACTCCCATTTAAAATGAAACTTCAATATAATCACAAACCCTTCTTAAAAGCATAAAAATTCCTCAAAATCTTTTTTTAACAGCTTATTTGTTTGAAAAGTAGTTTGCAAAGGCAAAAAGGATCATAGGTGGTAGGCAGGTAAAAAGAACAAATTTTCTCCACATTTTCTAGGTAGATGTTTACAGTTACTTCAGCGTGAAAATGTTGGTGCCTTGGGAACAGAAAAGCAGATGGTCGAAAAAGGTGAACCAATATAGGCCAATAAATGAAGGCGATCATGCTACTTGGAGACATCTTGGAGGAGTGGTTATTTCCTTAAGACCCCATCCTCTGATCTGACCCAAACCCAGAGGTACTCTCTTCCCACGGTCCTCAGAGGAACATTCAAACCAGTCTTTCCTTGGTAATACGTCTGCTATCACAGCTGTCATTTGATAAGCAGCCTTAAGTGTGACCTTTTGATTCCACATGTAAGTGAAATCATATAGTATTTATCTTTCTCTGCCTGACATTTCACTTAGCATCATACACTCTAGGTGCCAGGTGGGTACTTGAAATATTAGGGGGATCACTTTGTAATGTATGTGATTGTCTAACCACTATGCTGTACACCTGAAATTAATACAAAATAATCTCAAATGTAAACTGCAATTGAAAGAATTAAACATTAGGAAAAAATCTAGCAAAATATAAAAGGCAATATTTTGCACAGTATTTCTCTGTCCATGGTGCTGACCTACCAGCCCTTTGGCTGGCAACCAGAAGATGGGATTGAATGTAGGGCTACCATAAAAGTGAATATTAAATATAAATTAAATAGTCCCAGAAGTGCTGTCTGTGCCTATGCTAAGTTAAAAAGTCCAAGCTGGGGAATTTCCTAGTAATGCCAGTTACCTCTTATTTCTTTTATATCCTGAAAATCCCATCCTTATTTTTAAAAATTGAAAATTGGAAGTGAAAAGTTTGAGTATGTGTGCATTGGTGTGTCTGTTTTGGACTTAGTATAAATATTTTCAAATGTTATATCTCAAGCTATAACTAATTGAAATAAATTTCCATTTCACAAATTAAAAATTGCCTCTCCCACTGGCTCACTAAAGGTGGTCAGAGAGCTGACAGAATAACAACCACTAAATTTTCCAGTTCCTCTCACTCCATTGAGCAACAGTGAAATATTCTCAACTTTAGGCATATAGCTAACAGTCAACAATTTTTTGCTCCATATCTCCCTAAGGCACCATACTAGGCACTAGTGGATAGATAATACATAAAACATAACTCTTTTATGCAAAGTATTAATAGTAAAATGGGGGAAATCAGTCATATAATTGTCATATGTTAGAATAAGTGTGGTAGAGCTATGCATGAAGCCTGTGATAGTACAGGGTAATAGCAATGGCTACCAGGAAAAGCTCCATACAGGGAAATTTGAAGGATGTTTAGCAGGAGGGGAAAGGCATTCCAAGGGGAGGTAGCATCATGAACATGAGTGGTACTTATAAACTTAGTATGGGGGGTGAGGAGGAGGTGGTGGAAGGTGAAAGTGTACTCATAGGTGGGAGGGAATTTGGACTTTATGGTGAAGGCAATGGGAAGTGTGCCCATTGCTGTAGGAAGCTGAGGGCATCCTTCTGACTCTGGGAGAAAGTTCTCTCCACATAGACTCATGGCTAGAGCCATTATTTACATACTCACCACACAAGGATTTGAATAAGATGATTTCTAGGTTCTATTAAACTTTTTATTCATTTACCCATCCATTGAACACATAGACACAATGGAGGTAGACTCGATTCCTGCCCCTGAGGAGTCTACATTCTAGTGAAGATTGGAGGAGACAGATAATATACAGGTAAACATATACATAAACAAGGTAATTTCAGCTTGTAGTAAATTCTAAGAGGAAAATAGTGTGGTGGGACAGACAACAGCTGGGCAGGGGTTATTTATAAAATTTGATCTGGGAAAAGTTTCTCTAACCCTGCTGCTTGAGCTGGAGGCTGAAGGATGAGAAGGAACATGCAGGTGCAGGGTCTGTGGAAGACATTCCTAGAGGGGGAAATAGAGGCCTCGAGTGGGAAACTATGACGTGTTCTACACACTGAGAGGAGACCAATGTGGCTGGGGCATCATGAGCAAGTGGAGGAATGGGAGTAGAGTCAGTCACAGACCTTGTTGAAAGAGCTGTGCAGGCTGTGGTAAGGAGCATGTAATTGATTGTAAAAAATGGCATTTTAGCTCTGTTGGTTGGAGCATCATCCCGCACACCAAAGGGTTGTAGGTTTGATTCCCCGATCGGGGCATGTACGAGAGACAACCGATTGAAGTTTATCTCTTCTCTCTCTCTCTCTCTCTCTCTCTCTCTCTCTCTCTCAAAAATCAATAATAACATATTGTTGGATGAAGATTTAAAAAAATGGCATTTTAGGATTTTAAGCTACTGAGTGACATGATCTGATGCATACTTTAACACGATAACACTGGATGATGTTGAGAGTGGATTGAAAGGGGGCAAGAAGGCCAAGTGTGGGCCTTTGGATGTAGTTTTGGCAAAAGGTGATGACCTGGACTTGGGTGTGACAGTAGAGGTGGAGGGAAATGGGTGTGTTCTATATATTTTGAATGCCAAACAGTCAAGATGTATAATGGACCATAAGGGATTGAGGATGACCCCTCTTTTTTGTTTGTTTTTTTTTGTTTTTGTTTTTGTTTTTACTCGATTACCAGTTTATTATACAGGGTACAATTCAGAAACAGCCCGAAGGTAGAGACGCCTGGAGCGGCGTGAGCACGAGAGTGCCTGCCCTGGCCATGGACGCCCCCTCCCCTCCCGGCACCTCCACGTGTTCTGGGTTTTTATGGAGGCTTCATCACAGCAGCATGACGGATGACATCACTGGGGGTTCATTAACGCTCCAGCCCCTCTCCCCTCCCAAGAGCCCAGGAGGGAGGGTGAGGAGGGGGGTAGGGCAGAAAGTTTCAACCCCATTGGTTCCCCTGGCAACCATTCCCTCCCTATCCTTAGAGGCTTCCAAAAGTCACCTAACAAAATTAGGTTGCAAGAAGCACTTTATGAATTACAAAAGACCCCTTGGTTGCTCTAATTGCCAAGGAAATTCCAAGGGTTGTAGGAGCTCTGTGCCAGGAATGCGTCTGAAGACCAAATATGTATTTTGTTTTACAAATCGCAAAATCACACCACTCATCGCAGGCAGAACTTCATCCCGGGGCACAGCGTCCACGGTTCCGCATGGCTTCCTCTGGAGTCCGAGGGGAGCAGTGGGGTGGGCCACCGGAGGTCCCTGACCACACCCTCCTCTGGGAGGTGGGCTGGAAGGCAGGGAGGCTGGGCAGCCTGTGACTTTTCAGCGTCCAGAGCTCCAGTTCCCGCCCGCTCCGCTGGAGCCGGAAGGCAGGGAAGCTACTGGCCTGGCCTGGGCCGAGGAGGGGAGCGCTCCGGCAGATCCGAGGCTACAGCCCACTCCAGCCCCGCGGAGACCTGGCCCCCAGCTTCAGGCACAGCGGTGGCTCGGCCTCGGCCAGCTGGTGGAGCCTGTCCACGTCGTCCTCTCCGTCCACAGGGTGCCCGTTCACCTCCAGAATCTCATCGCCCTGCTGCAGCCCCGCCCGAGCAGCCGAGCCCCCTGGAGTCACCTGGGAGATGGAGAGGCGAGGCCCGCTGGCCACGTAGCTGAGGCGGAAGCCATAGCCGCGGCCAGGCCCCGGGGTACAAGCAGCACTGGCGGGAGCCACGCGGGGCACGAGGCAGGGCTGTGTCTGCACCTGGGGGGTCCTCGGTCTCAGCCCCGGAGGCGAGCGGGTGCTCTGGGGCGAGGCGGGGGTCTCTGCGCTCTCCAGGAAGAGCAGCGGGGACAAGCGCACCGAGCTACCACCAAGGCCCTTCTCCTCCCGGAGCAAGAACCCGAAGCCCTGGGGCCCTTTCTCCAGGTGCAGACAGCGGGGCCTGGTGGGCAGGGCCCAGCCCTCTGCCAGGGGTGCGGCCCGGGGCATTCCCCGCTGGCGACACTGCTCCTCCACCTCCGGCCCTGCCACCAGCAGCGTCACCTGCTCGCCACTCTGCCAAAGCCGCCTGCTGAGCTGGCTGTGAGTGAGCGTCTCCACGCCGACCCCGTTCACCTCCAGCAGCCGGGCCCCCGGGGGCACCCCTGCCCGCTCAGCGGCTCCTCCAGTACTCAGCACCAACCAGAAAGAGCCTTGATGTTCGTGGGTGACGCTGAAGCCAAAGCCACCCTCGTCTCTCACGATGTGGCACAGCCGGGGCCGGACCTCGGGGCCCAGGGTGGGACAGAGAAGGACGCCGTTGCCCTGCCGGGCTCGGGCCGCGTCGAGCGCCGGCCCCGCCACCACCGCCAGCAGCACCGGTGCGCCACCTGGAGGGAGGGTGGGCGAGGGTGGAGCGGCCCGGCGCCCCTGCCAGTCCCGTCCCTGGCACCTACACTTTTCACCACCGAACCAGCTCTCCAGATGCCTTTTCCCAACTATTCTGACCCGGGCACCCCTCACTCCTGGGAGGTGGGGGAGGGGAGGGAGGTGGTCCCCGCCAGACGGCGGCTTCTCCCGACCCCTCTATTTTTTATTTGAGCAACTGCGTTGGTGATACTACAGGTTTTGATATAGAGAGGAGGACTGGTTTGTTGGAGTGGAGTTGTGGTTGGGAAAATCATTAATTCTGTTTGAATGCAGTAATTTCGAGATCTCTATTAGGTATGTAAGTGTCAAATAGACAGTTGGCTATACCTCCAGGGAAAGGTCAGTAGTGGAGATAAAATCAGGGTCATCAGCATATATTTAAAGCCATCAGACTTCATGAAAACATAGAGAAAGAGTATAGATATAGAAGGGGAAGAAGGTAGACCCATGCCCTAGAGCACCCCATCATTTAGCAGATAACTGAGGAAGAGAATTGTTACAGTTGAATTGTGCTCCCCGAAAATCCATATGTGGAAGTCCTAACCCCCAGTATCTGAGAATGTGTCCTTGTTTGTAAATAAGGTCATTGTAGCTGTAATTAGTTAAGATGAGGTCATACTGGATTAGGGTGGGGCCCTAATCCTATCTAATAATAGACAAACATGGTAATTGACCGTACCTTTGCTACGCCTCCCATGGGCTAATCAGCACAATATGCAAATTAACCGCCAACAAAGATGGCAGCTAATTTGCATACTGCAGGCAGGGCGGGACAGCGAGAGCCGCCAGTGCGAGCCGCCATCCAGGCCCCCGTGTGCGACCCCACAAGCCGCCTGCCTGCCGCCCGTGATTGGATCCGATCCTGGGCCGAAGGCCGGCCCCAGAAGCCCCAGAAGCCCCAGAAGCCTCCTGATATCGTAGTAACTCTATCAGTAAGCACTCTGAAAGTCAGTGGCATAAATGCACCAATTAAAAGACAGATTATGAAGGTAAATCAAAAACAAAACCCACTTTAAATATAAAGACACATATAGATTAAAAGTAAATGAATTAAGCTGCAGCCTGTTTTGCTCAGTGGATAGAGCATTAGCCCGTGGACTGAAGGGTCCCAGGTTCGATTCCAGTCAAGGGCATGTACCTCAGTTGCTGGATTGATCCCCAGTCCCTATCAGAGCATGTGCAGGAGACAACCAATCAATGTGTCTCTCCCTTTCCCTTCACTCTCTCTAAAATTCAATGGAAAAATATCCTTGGGTGAAGATTAACAAAAACAAAGCAAATGGATTAAGTAACATTAAAGAGATGATAAGAAAAATATATTCCAAATTTTGTTAGTTGTATAATGGTTATGTTTAAATTATTAACACCTAAGAAATTGGGTGAAGGGTACATATAATATGCTGTAGTATTTTATAGTTTTTTTTACATGTATGAGATTATTTCAAATTAAAATATTAAAAAATTAAAAATTAATAAAATATTAATTGAAATGTATCTGCATTACATGAAAAAATCTCCTAATTGCTTCTAGCATAATTTATTAAATTGTGCTAAAATTTAGAAGGGTTCAATTAAAAAATATCTTAATTCTAAATGATATCATAGAAAATATATAATAGTGCAGTTATCTGAAAATAAAAATTTAAAGAAGTGAATTTAAAGAAGGGATTAGCCAAAGAAAATATATGCACAACCCATGGACACAGACAACAGTATGGTGATGGCCAGAGAGAAGTGGGGGGCAAGAGCTGGGTAGAGGGGGCAAAAGGGGGGAAATAGGGACATCCTATATAATAATAATAAAAGGCTAATATGCACATTGACTGAACGGCAGAATGACCGGTTGCTATGATGTGCACTGGCCACCAGGGGGCAGATGCTCAATGCAGGAGCTGCCCCCTGGTGGTCAGTGCACTTCCATATGGGGAGTGCCACTCAGCCAGAACCTGGCTCATGGCTGGCCAGCGCAGTGGTGGTGGCAGGAGCCTCTCCCACCTCCGTGGCAGCACTAAGAATGTCCAACTAATGGTTTAGACCCGATCCCTTGGGGGCCTAAGCCTTTAGTTGGACATCCCCTGAGGGCTCCCTGGCTGCCAGAAGGATGTCTGACTGCAAGCTTAGGCCTGATCCTCTGGGGAGTGGGCCTAAGTCGACAGGTGGACATCCCCCAAGGGGTCCTGGACTGAGAATGGGTGCAGGCCAGGCTGAGGGACCCCCCCTCCCAGTGCACAAATTTTTGTGCACTGGGCCTCTAGTTTATTATAACTGGTGTCTTTATAAAAAGGGGAAATTTGGAAATAGACATACACAAAGGGAAAACATCATGTGAAGCTTGGAGTTAAGCTGCCACAAACCAGAACTAGGAGGGAGGCCTGGAACAGCCCCTTCCCTAGGGCCTTCAGAGGGAGCAAGGACCTGCTGGCCCCTTGATTTCAGACTCTGGCCTCCAGAACTGGGAAATGACCAATTTCTGTTAAGCCTCTCAGCTTGTGGTACTTCGTTATGGCAGCCCTAGTGAACTAATGGAAGAATCTAGAATAGAAGAGTAAATAGAAGCCATCAGAGAAGTAAAAGAAAACCACTAGTGTGTGGTATCTTGGAAAACAAGTGTTGCAAGAAGGAGGGAGTGGCTACTTGTATTAAAGGCTGTTGAGAAATTAAATGAGAGGAGGATAGAGAAAGGACAATTAGATTAGATTTTGCAATATATTTGGGGATTTTTGTCCCTCCCACCTCTGATATTTGAGATTGACATCCGATAGTCACCTACTGGTGGTGATTTTTATTTTATCAGCAGATCTTTAGCTGTTAGAAGAGACGAGTGAGCTGAGAGCTTTTCTTCTGGTTTGAATGTTTCCTGTCTCTCTTGGGAGTTGCATGATATTTTTGGCCGCATTCTGTGTTTTCCGCCTTTGTGCCCAGAGTCACGCCTTCTTCTGGAGGAAAAGGAGTTGCTGCCAGTTCCCCAGTGGCACAGGAATCTCAGTGAATTGTGCTGAACTCAGTTCTCCAGATCCTCATTCGCCACTCACTATCCACTGCCTCCTATTCTGAATTTGGACCACCCCCAGAACCACTCCCATCCTCACAGCCAACTAACTCCTGCCCATATTTTTAGCTTTTTCCTTATGCTCAGAATTTATGATCCACCGCTGCACCTTTTCTTGATTTCCATCAATAGTATGTGTGTATTACTTAACAGTATGCTTTCCTAGGTCACTTCTAGGAATATGAACTGGGAGCAGAGGTAGGCACATGCGTTTGTTTTGACATCTCGACTCAATCCTCTGATATATTCCTTTTATTGTGGATTAATATTGATTCCATCAATATTGATGCCATGTTTGTGTTCTAATCAGAATTCACTGGGAAATCTCCTTTGACATTTTTTCTGAATGATGCTATTTGAATCAACACCACCAGTGGTAAGTCCCAATATATGTAGCCTTTATTTATTGACCTAACAAATACTTTGTTAATTATTTACTATGTACATATCACAGTTGGTGATACAGAAAAATACAGTGTGGAGTCTTTATTCATAATGGATTTATGATCTACTTGCAAAAAAGAGGCACCCACACGAAGGATGTGAACTAGGGTAGGAAGGAAACAGCATGAAGTCTTCATTGACCCAGGCTATTTCAGTTGCAAGTGAAAACCGTATCAACTTTCTAAAAATGTTATCTGATGTATTCTAGTGTCTAGAACAGTGCCTGGCACACAGTAGGCCTTTAATAAACATTTGTTGAATGACTGAATGAAGGGAATGTATTGTCTCATAATCAAAATACCCAGGGAAAGTTTAGGTTCATGCATAACTATGTACAGTGATCCGGACCATGTCCTCAGGCATCTGATTCCTTCCTTTGTTGTGCTCTGCTTTCTTCTGAACTAGCCTTAGTTTCAGGAAGGTTCTCTGTGGCTGTTGATCTTTTGAAAGAGAGTACCCTCTCCCCCTCTTTTTCAGTAGTTTCAGCAGAAGACCTGGGGCTAACACTCATAGGGTTGACTTAGGTCATGTGCTTATTCCTTAGCCAATTAATGTGACCAGGTGATGGGATACCTGATTGGTCAGACCTACATCACATGTTCGTCCCTGGAGCTGAGCCTTCTGAGCCACATGGACCAAGAGCTTAGAAGGGTGTGATTTTTTTTTTGTCCCAGAGAAAAATTGGGTAGGTGTTACTACCAAAAGAAGGAGTAAAGGAGGCTATAGAAGTAGAACCAGTGGATGTTTGCTCTCCCACAAGGCCCTAGTAGAAGAGGTGCCATAAGACAGCCCACAATTACACATGATTGTATCAGGTAATGAGAGCTGTCAGCTAAGAAGGTTTGTGAGTGGTCAAAGCAAACTTGATGGAGAAGAGTGAGATTTAGTTAAGGTTGAGGAATGACCAAGAATTGAGTTGATAAAGGAAAGGAATGCTAGAGGGGAGTGGAAAGAGTACATTTAGTGGAGCAGAGTGACCTGGGATAATTGATGAGAGGGAGACTGGAAATGCGGACCGTAAAGATGACTGTGAGAAGATGCCCTGGGCTACTCTGGCAGAATTTGCTTGAGCCAGCCTGTAGCCTAATCCCACCCTCATCTCCGAATCATGGCTAATCCTTCTGGGTGCTAAGTAGCTGTTGCCTCTGGAGGTCTGAGAACACCTGTTACTGACCCTAGTGCCTGCTTTGTGGTGCTGCTTCCCATCCAAATTGTTATCAAAGGCTGATATCCATTTGTGTCCTCCTGTGACCAACCCACCTCGCTCCCTGTTAATTGACTGCCAAGTCTTTTTGGCCTAGGCCCTAGGGCAAGAAAAGCGTGCTGCTGACCTTCCTCCATTTTCAGAGTAAACCAACGGAACGGCATGCTCCAACACTGCAGAGCAGAAGAAACCCCCTCCAAATCCGCCAATGAAGTGCAGCAAATGGATTTGCAGCTCGTGAGGAAATCAAAGCTCCTTCGGTACAAGCCATGCCCCACTGGGCGTCCCCACTTTGCCTCTGTAAGTCCACGGAGAGAACCAGCACTCCCCCTGGTGTACTTACCCAATCAACCATGTAGACGTGGGAGTTCCCTGGAGGAAGGGAGTCTAGGTTGTTGCTTATAGAACAGCTATATGTATTCAGTGTCTATTGTGAGCCAGGTTCAGTTTTAACTAGTACGTACCTGTATATATGAATGAACTTCCTTCTCATGCCGGCACTGGGAGGTAGGTGTCATTATTATCCTCATTTACCAACAAGGAAACTGAGGCACAGAGACATTAAGTAAATTGTCAAGATGTTCTAGCTACAGAGTGGAGGATCCTAGATTCAAATCCTTATGATCAGAATCCAGAGACCATGCTCTTCACCATCACTTTATGCTGAATCGAATTCTGGTACTTTAACCCCAGGACTGGAAAGGCCAATAAGCTCAATTCATTTTACACAGGACTTCAATGCTCCTCATAGCTGGTTAGGAAGAGATTCAGGGTCCAAAGGCTGCTACCAGCACCTGCTTTCTGTTCTGTGTGCATGACCTTTCGGTCGGGCTAAATTTGCCTTTCATAGATAGCTGTCTCCATTGTCTTGATTTTCGTCCCTCCATCCTTTTCTGACAAGATCTCCTGATTTCTTGTGCACCTGCTTCCCTTTATCAGTCATGATAAGACCCATGTGCCCCAAATTCTCACATTTTTTAGAGCAGGATACCTATGGCTAATATTGGTCAACTCTCGTAGGATAACTTTGAGGCATGATCACTCTCCACATCAGGGAGAAGTTGAGGAGGAGGGACAAGGGAAACAAAGGGGACAGAGGACCCTTTGCTCCACTAGTGGGGGATAGGAGAGGGGTTGGGATAATGTGGCTAAGTGATTAGATAGAGTGATGAGTTCTATATCTTCAAGACCAGAACTGGCTGGAATACAGTAGTTCTCTTTTATCCATTGTTTCTCTATCTGTGATTTCAGTTACCCATGTCCAATTGTGGTCTGGAAATATTAAATGGAATATTTCAGAAATAAATAATCCATAAATTTTAAATTGTATGCCATTTTTAGTAGCATGAGAAAATCTTACACCGTTGCACTCCGTCCCTCCCAGGACGTGAATCATCCCTTGGTCCCCTTGTCCTTGTTTCATGGGCTCCCCACTTATTAGTCACTGAGTAGCTGTCCAGGTTTTCATATCAACTTGCAGTATTTCAGTATTGTGTTCATGATCCTTATTTTACTAATAATGGCCACAAAGTGCAGGAACAGTGATGCTGGCAATTCGGATCTGCCAAAGAGAAGCCCCAGGTGCTCCCTAGAGAGAAAAGGCGTGTGTGTAGGGAAAACTGTAGCATGTACAGGGTTCAGTACTATCCACGGTTTTAGGCATCCACTGGGGGTCTTGGAACGTATTCCCTGTGGATAAGTGGGGACTAGTGTACTATGAGAATTTCCTGTAGGAAATGCTATAAGCTTTCAGAGAGGCTTGGAAACAAAATGGCAAATCATTTCCCTGGCCTGGTGAGCCCGGGTTTGAGTGTGAATCATCCAGCTTCCACAGTTGGCCCAGAACTGAAATGAACTAATCCAATGTGAGCATTTGTAGGAAGGCCTGACCAACTCCCGAGCTGAGCAAACTTTTCTCACTCTCTCTTGCCATCTGCTTATATGGAAGGTTGAGTATCACCCCTGGGTTTCAGATCCTGAGGTTGGAAGACCTGATTATTCCCCTTATGAGCCTCGTCAGATGGGGACAGCTGCCATTCGAACTGTCTTGTTTGGTTTGGGGTCAGGGGTCCAGCTGTGCCTTCACCTATGTGGCTGATTAGGGGCGTATCTCTGGAGTTTGAGTAGGCACTTAACCCTACTACCCAAACCCTGTGGTCTGAGAATGGCCAGTGGGCCATTTGACAGGTGAGGTGCTGTCCATACCAGTTCTCTGCAGGTGCTGAGCAGATAAGACACATGTGTGGAGCTGTTGGCTAGTCTACTAGCTTGCCCGCTCGAGAATGAAGCTCACCTAGAGGAAAGCAGGGCTCAAAAAGTGGAGAGGGTGTCATAGAGTTCTGAAGTTGTTATTTGAGCTTGTAGTTTGAACTGCAACTGAAGCCAGAGCCCCTGGTCTTTTTTATTTTTTGAACTAATATATTTTTTAAAATTTATTGATTAAGGTGGTATTAAATATGTGTCCTTATCCCACCATAACCCCCCCCCAACCTCCCCAACTCATGCCCTCACCCCCCTGTAGTCTGTGTCCATTAGTTAGGCTTATATTCATGCATACATGTCCTTTGGTTGATCTTTCCCCCTTACCCCCACCCTCCCCTACCTTCCCTCTGGGGTTTGACAGTCTGATCGATGCTTCTCTGTCTCTGGATCTGTTTTTGTTAATTAGTTTTGAACCAATGATTTTTAAAAAAAAATCTTTATTGTTGAGAGTATTACAGATGTCCCCCTCCCACCCATTACCCCCCTCCACCTGGTTCCCACCTCACCCCAGGCCTTTTCCACCCTATTATCTATGTCCATAGGTAATGCATTTATGCATATAAGATCTTTGTTTAATCTCTTCCCGCCCCTCAACCCTCCTTCCCTCTGAGAATCATCTATTCCATTTCCATGCTTCTGATTCTACTTTATTCTGTTCATTAGATTTCTTATTCATTTATTTTGATTTTTAGATTCAATTGTTGATAGATATGTATTTATTGCCTTTTTATTGTTCATATATTTGATCTTCTTTTTTTCCTCTTTGTAAAGAATACCCTTCAACATTTCATGTAATACTGGTTTGGTGGTGATGAACTCTTTTTATAAATTTTATTGCTTTTTACAGAGAGGAAGGGAGAGGGATAGAGAGTTAGAAACATCCATGAGAGAGAAACATCGATCAGCTGCCTCCTGCACACCTCCTACTGGGGATGTGCCTGTAACCAAGGTACATGCCCTTGACCAGAATCGAACCTGGGACCTTTCAGTCCGCAGGCCGATGCTCTATCCACTGAGCCAAACCAGGTAGGGCGGTGATGAACTCTTTTAGCTTTTTCTTGTCTGTGAAGCCCTTTATCTGATCTTCAATTCTAAATGATAGCTTTGCTGGGTAATCTTGGTTGTAGGTCCTTGCTATCAATTACTTTGAATATTTCTTGCCACTCCCTTCTGGCCTGCATAGTTTCTGTTGAGAAATCAGCTGAGAGTTGTATAGGCGCTCCCCTGTAGGTAACTAACTGCTTTTCTCTTGCTGCTTTTAAGATTCTCTCTTTGTCTTTAGCCCTTGGCATTTTAATTATGCTGTGTTTTGGTGTGGGGTTCTTTGGGTTCCTCTTGTTTGGGACTCTTTGTACTTCTTGGACATGTAAATTTATTTCTTTCACCAGTTAGGGGAAATTTTCTATTATTATTTCTTCAAATAGGTTTTCAATATCTTGCTCTCTCTCTTCTTCTGGCACCCCCATAATGCGAATGTTGGTACACTTGAAGTTGTCCCAGAGGCTCCTTACACTATCTTCATATTTTTGGATTCTTTTTTGTTTTTGCTCTTATGATTGGGTGTCTTTTGCTTCCTCATATTTCAAATCATTGATTTGATTCTCAGAATCCTCTACTCTACTGTTGAATCCCTGTATATTATTTTTTATTTCAGTCAGTGTATGCTTACTTTTGACTGGTTCTTTCAATTATTATTATATATTTTTTTGCATTCTCACTAAGATCCTTGAAAGCCTCACTAAGTCCCTTGGAGGTCTCATAAAGATTCTTGAGTAACCTTATAACCATTGTTTTGAACTCTATATCCAGTAGTTTGCTTTCTTCCATTTCTTTCATTTGTGACATGTTTCTTTGTCTCTGCAATTTGGTTGCTTCCCTGTGTTTGTTTCTATGTATTAGGTAAAGCTGCTATGTCTACTGGAATTGGTAGAGTGGCCTTGCATAGTAGGTGTCCTATAGGGCCCAGTGGCTTAGCCTCCCTAGTACCTGAGCTGGGCACTCTAGTTGCACCCCTGTGTGGGTTGTGTGCACAGTCTTATTGTAGTTGAGACTTGATTGCTGTTGGTATCACTGGGAGGAATTGACCTCTAGGCCAATTGGCTGTGAGGACCAGCTGTAACTATAGTAGAAGAGCTGTTGTGCAGGAGACAGCCCTATGGAGCAGGACTTGCTTCAGTGGGGCTTTGGTGCTCACTGAATCTGCCCCTTGAGTGTGTCACTTATGGATGTGTAGAGTTGTAATCTGGTGTTGTCTAAAGCTGACCACTGGGTGCACTGGCTCTTGGGTTTCCAGAGAGTTACAAAGTCAGCCGCTGCCTAGGGCCACCTTGTAGGAGCTACAGAGAGATCTGCAGATTCCTTCTATTTGTATAGGGTTTGGAAGTGCTCAGGCAAGGCCCAACAAGGTTGGCTGGTGCTGGTGCCGGGTCTTGGGTCTTTATTGATAGGTTTGGGGCTCCCTGACCCATCTGTAGCTTGTTTGAGAGATTTCAGCAAAGTCTTAAGCCTGAGCAAGGACAGGCCATTCATATGCAAAAGCTACTGCACACAGATTGGGTGGGGTTGAAAATTGGAAGGGGCAGGGCTTCAGGGAATCACCGGGGCAGCACAAACAGAAAATGCTGCCAGTCAGCCCTGGGACTGGGGAGATCCCAGCTCAGGAACAATGACCCTTGTGAGCACTTCCATCTGGGAGAAAGCCACCCCCCGAGTTCCTGCCCCATGACAGACAATCCAGTATATGTCTGTGTCCCCCAGAGCCTTGCCCTGGCACTGGAACTCAGAGGAAGCAGGACCTTATAAGTTCAGTTCGTGTGCTGGCCCTTTAAGAGGAGTACCTGGGTCTCTAGCAGCCTCTGTGTCACCGAACCCCAATCTCCACTGGTTTTTACAGCCCATAGTTACAGGGGCTTCTCTTTCCAGCTCTGGAACCCTGGGCTGGGGGTCTGGTGTGGGGCTGGGACCCCTTGCTCCTTATGGGGCAGGGGGGGCACCACAGAGACATCTCCCTCCTGATTAAAAACGTGGCACCATGGGTGTCAGACCAGCCCGTTCTGCGCCTCCACCCCTCCTACCAGTCTCAGTGTGCTTTCTTCTTCCCTAGTTGTAGGACTTCCATTCAGCCAGCTTTCAGGTGATTCTGGATGTTGTTCTGTATTTTAGTTGTAATTTTGATGTGGTTGTGGGAGGCGGTGAGTATAGATATTTACCAATGCCACCATCTTCCATAAATTTCTTGTTTTGTTTAAGCCAGTTTGAATTAAGTTTCTGTCACTTCCAATCCAATCAATTCTGACTAACCCATTAAATAAGTATTTTACATGTAATCTCAGGTGACTTAGAAATTATCATCTCCATCTGTCAGAGGAGGAAATGGAGGGTTGAAGGTCCAGGTAATGTGCATGGTTCTTACACATGGTCAGTGAAAGGACTAGGATTTGGCACAAGGTTGATCTTGAGTCTAAAGAGAATGCGCTTTACCAGAAACCTGTACCTGTACAGGTATCTTTAGGTTCGGCTTCTCCAAGAAACACAAGCACCTGTGGCTCTGAGGCTCCTCAAGAGATGCTACTTCCTGCAGTTCAGTCAGTGAGTTGTTGTCTGACTCAAATTGTTTGTACAGTCTGTGAACTTGTTTATGGTGCTTTATCATTTTGTTTTCCCTGCGGTTTTGCTAATGCAGCTTTGTGAGCAAACACTACCTGTGATTTAAATCTGCCACAGTAATGAAAGGCGTACACACACACACACACACACACACACACACACACACTTCTTCAGCAGAGTCCCCAGCTCTCTGATTAGTCACATGTGCAAAGTAGTGTTTACAGGAAATCACCAGGTGGCAATTAGCATCTTGGAAATTATCTTGGAAACACAACTGGAGCTGCCACTTCAGGAAGGAAAGGTGGCAATAACCAGCAAGGTGACAACCCTCAGAGCTGGGAGGAGCGGGGCAGGGAGCCGGGCTGCCAGGCGCAGGTGGCTGGTGGGCAGCTCGCCCTATCCGGCTGCTTGCGGCCTCTCTTCTCAAGGAGTGGCCTTTGGGTGGAGCCATGAGATAGCTGCCTGCCCGGCAGACCATCTTAGAGAAACCTTTAAAAATACAAAGTAAACAAACACTCAGACCTGCCTAGGCCCAGGCGGACACTGGCACTCCTGTAATAGTTGTTAAAATATTGAGCTATTTCCATACCAGTTAGTAAGCAGCTGCTGTCTCTTGCTCGCTGAGTGACACCCCACTGCTGCTTTCCCCGGGGAGCCCTCCCTTCTTCAGAATCCGGGGATCAAAGGTTGCAGTCTGCATCGGCTGCAGCAGTAAGTCGAGGCTCCCTTCTGGCAGGCCCATGTCTGTGTGTCTATGTGTCTGGCTGTAAATGCTGGGAGCAGTACCCTCAGGAGTCTTGTGGCCGCTGCAGAAGAGGAAACGGATGGGCATCCTGGGAGGAATAAGAGGAGGAAAGAGTGCAGGCCCATTTTATATTCAAGATGCTCTTTGCCAATAAGGGAAGACATATATTCCACATGTGTATCTATGCCTGCACCTCTACATCGACGTATCTGTGCCTCTGTGCGCAGTGACAGGGTAGCTGAATTCCAGCCTCTGCTCCACCACTCGCCAGCAATGTGACCTCACAGCGAGGATCACGTCAGCCGCTGGCTCGCTGCCCTGGGTGCCCGAGGATCACACGCAGTTTTGATAAATCAGGCTGGGCCCCTCCCCAACCCCCCTCACCCCCTGCTGACCAGAGAGTCTGAGTCAGTAGGTCTGGGAGGAGGCTGTCAGCTTCCCCCCCCCCCCCCCCCCCCCCACAAAGCTCCTCAGATGATTTTAAGGTGCTGTTGGGCACCACCAACCTAAACTTTCTAAGCTCCAACTTCCACATGTAGTGAGCACCGGGGCCCGTGTTGTGGAGTTAAATGAGATAATGTATGTAAGGCTTTAGCATAGAGTGTGGGCCACAGCCCTGTACATGTTAGTCCCCTTAATAACTAGGATTCAGTACTTCAAAAAGCAGCTTTTATTATTTTCTTTTAATTACATAGGGAACAAGGAAATTCACCCTGGTTATAAACAATTCTATCAACACGGAAATAGAGTGCAAAGCGATGAGAGGACCCCGACTGCCTGTGTGCAAGAGGGAAACACTGTTACGTTCCCGCATGTGTCCTTTCAGAAAGTTACCTTTGCCTGTTTACAAAATTGTGCATCTTCACTTACGTCTGTGGCCATATAAATCGACGATTTCCATTGTTCAGTGACTTCTTTCCTTTTACTTGGCAATAGGTCTGTATATCTTGGTGATCTCCATATCAGTAAATACAAGCCTACCTTGTTCTTACAATTGCATCTATGGTGAGTGATGGGTGCACCATAACCTACTTCACCACTCCCACACCAGTGGGCATTTTAGAGTTTCCAAATTTTCACTCTTTGAAGCAAATTTGCAGTGAACATTTCTGAACGTGCATCTTTGTGCACAGGGGCAAGTTTTCTAATATGGAAAAGTCCCAGATTTCCCCCACGATTGATATCACTGGGTCAAAGGCTATTGCATGTAAAATGATGTTTAAGTCTGCCTAATTGCTCTCTAAAAAAGCTATGCTAATTAGCATTTTAAAAAATGATGGATGAGAGTTCTTGTTTTCCATCCTGCTTCCTTCTCACATTGTTAGGGGGGTGTTTCTGTTGGAGGAATGCGTGGCCAATAACTGGGTAGCAGGACTGAAACACGAACCATGCGTCTCTCTGCCTTTTGCATTTCCTCCACGACTAACGATGCTGATGAGCACTTTTCAGTGCTTGTGGCAAACGAAGTTTCTGTGCAAGTGTTTGCCGTTTTAAAATGGGGCTTTGTGCTTTTTGCATTCGATCTGTGCTCCCTTTCACATTCATTTTTGTGTGCGGAGTGAGGCGGAGGTGGGGTTCTCCCCCATGTTTTCTATTCGGATGTCCGTTCATTAGATAACAGCTCTTCTCCTTCTTCATTGCACTGGCTTGGCTCCTTTGTTGAAAATAAGTGGATTGAATAGTGTGTCTTCCGAACTCTCTTCTTTTCCATTGACCTATTTGCCTAGCCTCACGCAAGTCTTTGTCTTTTAATTGGGGATTATTGATGTAGTTTGCTGACTCCTTCTATATGTCCTAATTTCCTTAATCAGGCCTAATCTTTCTTGTTAACAGTGAGGATAAGAAAAGCAAACAGAGCAGAGAGCTGTCGACTGATAGTAAGCACGCCCACAAAGCCACCAGATGAGGCCCTGCTGTTACTCGTTCGGGTCTTTCCCTGAACTGACCCACGGACGACAGAAAAAAGAATCTGGCAACAAGAATTTATCGACACTTTCTTACCTAAGTATGACCATGTCAGTGACAGATAAAGTAGGGCTACAGTAGCCAAGAATTTCCGGAGCGCCGGCTTTATCCCAGTTCCTCGGATGTCCACCCAAGCCTGTCTCTCACGGTTACCCTTTACCCACTGCTGGAAACCCCAGACCCCTGCGAGGTAGGACGGCTAGGCCCTGTGCCATTCTGCCTGTAATTACTGTTTGTTTTGTTTACTTCATTTGCATATGGTTTTTCTAATGAAACATCATTACCAGGAAGAGGAGTGTCAGTTTGCTAGGGCTGCCACAATGACCTCCACCGACAGGGTTTAAACGACAGACATTACTCTTTTTCTTACAGTTCTGCAGCTGGAAGTCCAAGGTCAAGGTGTCGTCAGCAGGTGCGTTTCTCCTGAGGCCTCTCTCCTTGCCCTGCAGACGGCCGTCCTCTCTGTCCTCATCTCTCCCTACGCAGGGCTGAGTCCACATTTCTTCTCAGGAGGCCACCAACCATTTTGGGTTAGGGCCCACCCTAGTGACCTTACTTTAATTTAGTTATTTAGTTACTGCGTAAATACCCTCTCTCCAAACGCAGTCACATTCTGAGGTTTTGGGGGGTAGGACTTGACCAGATGAATTTGGGGGCACACAGTTCAGCCCATAACACTCTCTAATGGTCAGACACGGGCCTGTCCAGTTCAGCCACCCAAGCGCCCTGCCGATCCCCTCTTTCCTGTGGCCCCAAGAATATCCTCTGTTCTCTCCTCTTCTTAAGTCTTTTCCTCCTAAGTGCCTCCCTGAATTCACAGCTTAAATTCATTGCTGTAACAGGACGTTGTTGGAGGAAGCCCTGGAGAGGACAGCACCCAGGTTGACCCCAGGGCACATGGAGGCCCCTCCCCTCCCCTGTCCTTGGAATGTGCATCACCCTGCCCACTGTGGAAGCCTTTTCATGGACGTGGCCTTCAGAGCCGGGTGTGGGTGGACCGCCTGGGTGGTACCCGTGGCTGACCCCTGAGGCCTCTGCATAAACTTAAGACTCTGGCCTGCAGGGCAGGGCTCTAGTGGCCTTCCAGTCGCCCAAGACAAGCCTCGCAAGTTCTCTGGCTTGTTAACCCTGCCACCTACCCAGCTGGAATGGCCTGCTCTTTCTTCCATCTCTCCTTGCCCTTCCGGTGCAAGTGTGTGCGTGCATGTGCATGCATGTGTGTGTGTGCCAGGTTTCAAACCCACAGACTTATGTAATATATCCAAACCCTTTGTAAGTTTATTTTTAATGTTTCTCTTCTTTATTTAATACAATAGAGCTACCTTCTGATCAATTTTCATCTTAAGAGTTGTGTATCTTTTTCCCCATCATATTTGTTTTCTGTTGACCATACTTCCTTGTTCTCTGCCCCTCCCCCACTCTCCTGCATATTGTTGCATTTCTTGAGTTTCTTTGATTCATTTTTTTCCATATTGGGTTTTGGAAGTTATAGATCCTATTCTATTCTTCAGTTGGTTGCCCTAATATTTTAACACATTAAAAAATCATTACTAAATTAGAACACAAATATGGAAAAAAACCTAAGCTATTCAGAAAGGCATAATATGAAAAGCAAAATTTTTTCAATTCCAGACTTCCCCCTCACATCCCACTCCCCAGAATAAACTACTTTTAATCATTTCCCTTTTTAAATATTTTGGTTGTTACTTCCTGTGGGAACCACACCAGGTCTCCCGATAGTCAAGGCCAATGGAAGCACAGAGGCCTTGTTATCAATACACCAGAATGGCCAAAGGCCGCTCTGGGCATGTGCCTAAACGGGATGTTCAAGGACTCTGAGCCTGAGAGTCCTAATCAGGCCAAGATACCATGAGTGGCTGCAATTCCACACGATACACGGTGCCCTTCAGTAGCCCATATGATTGATGTAACTATTGGCACGAAGCCTTCTTTGTCTAAATAGTGTAAAAGTCCGCTACCGATCAGCTAGTCGGCTGGGTGTGTGCGAAGAAGTCTGCTAGAGAGAGAGCAGCTGGGCAGGGGAGACAGGAGAAGCTGCTGAGCCAGAGAGGTACTGAGGCTGTAGCTCTGAGGGAGAGCTCAGGTACCACTGCGATGTAAGGCGGTGAGTTTGGAGGCAGCGTGCGGCTGCTCAGATACTAACTGTGGGTACCTCTCACATTAATGCTACTCTGTGAGAAAGGTACGTGTTCACCAGCCGGTGTCCGGCTGCCCTGCCCGTATGGACTTTGCTGCAATGACTGTTCTTGTCTGATGGCTGTGGCCACTGGCTTCTGCAGTAAAGACTCATCCTTATACACCCACAGCCTCTCGTGGCTTCTCCGTCTGCCCCTCCGCCGAGAATTGACCTGCATCTCTGACTAAGTTTGCAACAGTTAGTACAGTGGGCGGGGTTTGAGAAGGAACCAGCCCTGGCGTAGTCGAATGGGAGAATTTAGAATACTCAGAGCAGGTCAGACCAGCAGAGCCATGCAGGGCTCCCGCCGGCTCTGACACTGCCACAGTTTAAATAATATTTTTGTACCTTTACTTTTTAATTTGTCATATGTAGGCAGTATTTATCGATGCTCTATTTGAAAGTTAAGGAATGGTCTTACATCAAATCCTATCCCAAATTTAACTACTACTTCATTAGTTGTAATTCTTCTAGCAATGATGTCTTTATAGTAAATAGGATCTTTAAACTTTAGATTTTTGTTCTGTTATCTTTAGACAATATCAGAGATGTGGAAATCAGTATTCCGACATTTTTACTACCCTCTGCCTTCTGTGCATTGCAAGGTTTATGACATTTACATTTGCTAATAGGTTTAGTACAGAAATGGAAAATGAATAAATAGCACTTACAGTATTGGATAATATAAATATCAGTCACGAATGTGCCTACGCTTGTGGGAAAGGAGACCCATCTGGTCGCTAAGGCCATGTCTTGAGGTCAGTGTTTCAGGGTATCGAGGTGAAATGGACTTTCTTTCCGCAGAAACCTCCAATCGCTCAGTCACTTCCCACCGCAGCTGGCTGTGTATTTGGGCCCTGACTTTATTGTACAGCTTTATTTTGGTGCTGGAATTTATAACTGCCTTCCCTTTATTTCTACCTCCAACTCCCAAGAAGTGTGTCCTCGTGATTCCCTCCAATGGACTGAGATGTCTGACTCCACTCGCTGCTGAGGGGGTCTCCTCATTTCCGAAGGCAGCTGCCCGAGAGCCCTCTGCATCCAGCTGGATGTAAGCTGGTGGCTTTCTGGCCCTGCTGCACCAATGTCCCGGGGTCTCCCTTTCTTGGGTCCCTAGGCCAGCTCCATTGTAGCTCAGATCCCCTGTGTCCCTCTTTTTATGCTATTATTGTTATTATTAGAATGAGGGCATCTGAGCTTGATTTTCTGAACCCATGAATGTCTGAGAGATTATTTTATTACATTTTGTACATAGTCTGGCTGTTCATAGATTAATCATATATTTTCACCTTGGAGAAAGTTTACCCCATTTTTTCTTTTATTATCGTAGTCCCTTCCTTCTCTCTGTCCCCTTCTCCTGGAACTAGGGAGAGACAATTGGCTGCTGACCTTTGTTGACCTCAGACGTTCACTCTGTGTCCTTTTATGATTCATTCCTGGACACTCGCAGATGGATCTTTCAGAGCCTGTTCAGGCTCCACGGCATGCTGCCATGCTGCCCCTGTGTTCTCTTACATTATAGTGAACACGGTTTCCAAAATTCATGAGTAATTATTTATTTTTTAACATGATTTTTGAAAATTTTATTTTAAAGTTACTGTTTACACTCAACATTATTTTGTAGTAGTTTCAGGGTTAGACAATCATATACTTTACAAAGTGTTCCCCTTGGTATTTCAAGTGCCCACCTGGCACATGCTTAGTTATTACAATATTATCCTATATAATAAAAGCCTAATATGCTGATTGTCTGGTCATCTGGTCAACCAAAGTGTAATGTGCTAATGATATGCTAAGGCCGCTCAACCACTCGCTATGACGTGCACTGACAACCAGGGGGTGGATGCTCTGACTGGTAGGTTAGCTTGCTGCTGGGGTCCAGCCGATCGGGACTGAGTAAGACACACCCTGGAGCCCTCCCACAGTCCCTCCTTGGCTGGCCAACCTTCCGCGTCCCTCCCCAACCCTGATCGTGCACTGGTGGGGTCCCTCGGCCTGGCCTGCACCCTCTCGCAATTCGGGACCCCTTGGGGTATGTTGGAGAGCTGGTTTCTGCCCGATCCTGTTCAGTGCAGGAGCTGCCCCCTGGTGGTCAGTGTGCTCCCATAGGGTGAGCACTGCTCAGCCAGAAGCTGGGCTCATGGCTGGCGAGCGCAGTGGTGGTGGCGGGAGCCTCTCCCGCCTCCACAGCAGTGCTAAGGATATCCGACTGCCAGCTTAGGCCCACTAAGCGGGCCTAAGCCATCAGTTGGACATCCCCCAAGGGCTCCTGGACTGTGAGAGGGCACAGGCTGTTATGTACTGGGCCTCTAGTTGACTATATTCCCTATGCTATACTTTATATACCCATGACTATTCTGTAATAAGCAATTTGTACTCCTTAATCTCTTCACCTTTTTTACCTAACCCCACCCCCTCTCCTCTGGCAACCATCAGTCTTCTTTGTATCTGTGAGTCTGTTTCTATTTCGTTTGTTAATTTATTTTGTTCTTTAGTTTCCATATATAAGTGCTATCATATGGTACTTGTCTTTCTCTGTCTGATTTACTTCACTTAGCATAATGACCTCCAGTCCATCTATGTTATTGCAAATGGTAAGATTTCATTCTCTTTTATGGCCTAGTAATATTCCATTGTGTAAAGTACCACCACTTTTTTATCCACTCATTTATTGATGGACACTTGGGTTGCTTCCATTGTAAACAATGCTGCAGTGAACATAGTGGTGCATATGTTCTTTTGAATTAGTCTTTTGGGTTTCTTAGAATATATTCCCAGAAGTGGGATTGCTAGGTCAAAAGTCTGTTCTATTTTTAATTTGTTGAGGTAACTCCATACTGCTTTCCCCGGTGGCTGCACCAGTCTGCATTCCCGCCAGCAGTGCACGAGGGTTCCCTTTTCTCCACATTCTCACCAGCACTTGCTCGTTAGTTTATTGATGATAGTTATTCTGACAGGCGTGAGGTGATAGCTCATTGTGATTTTAATTTGCATCTCTCTGATGATTAGTGATGCTGAGCATCCTTTCATATGTCTACTAGCCATCTGTATGTTCTCTTTGGAGAAATAATATCATCAGACTTCTAAACATGATCAGAAGAGAGAAGCAATGTCTATAAAACGCTGAGGGAAAATTATGTGGAATGTAGACTTCTTGCCCTAGTCCAGTGGTCGGCAAACTCATTAGTCAACAGAGCCATATATCAACAGTACAACGATTGAAATTTCTTTTGAGAGCCAAATTTTTTAAACTTAAACCATATAGGTAGGTACATTGTTATTAACTTAATTAGGGTGCTCCTAAGGCTTAGGAAGAGCCACACTCAAGGGGCCAAAGAGCCGCATGTGGCTCGCGAGCCGCAGTTTGCCGACCACGGCCCTAGTCCAATTTATGAAAGAAAACTATTCAGGTCCTCTGCCCACTTTTCTTTTCTTTTTAAAAACAATGTTTTTATTGATTTTAGAGAGAGAGAGAGGACGGGAGAGGGAGAGAAACATTGATGTGATCATTGATTGTCTGCCTTCTGCATGCTCCCTACTGGGATCAAGCCCCAAACCAGGGCATGTGCCCTGATTGATAATGGAACCAGCAACCTTTCAGTGCACGCCCAACCAACTGAGCCACACTGGCCAGGGCTGCACTTTTCAATTAGATTATTTGTTGTTGTTGTGGTTTTTTTTGGTGTTGAGTTGTATTAGTTCTTTATAAATTTTGCATATTAACCCCTTATCAGATGTGTCATTGGTGAATATGTTCTTTCATTCAGCAGGTTGTCTTTTTGTTTTGTTGATGGTTTCCTTTGCTGTGCAAAAACTTTGTAGTTTAATGTAGTCTCATTTGTTTATTTTTCTTTTGTTTCCCTTGCTCGAGGTGATATACAGAAAAATATTGTTACAAAAGAATTCAGAGAGTTTACTGCCTATTAACATAATTTTTAATGTATGTGATTTCTTATTGAATATCTCTGACACTATTAGTTATACAGCTTTAACATTGTTTTTTAAAAATTCATTTTTATTGATTTCAGAGGGGAAGAGGGAAAGAGAGATAGAAACATCAATGACGAGAATCATCGATCAGCTGCTTCCTGCACACCCCCTACTGGGGATCGAGCCCACAACCAGGGCATGTGCCCTGACAGGAAATCGAACATGGGACCCTTTGTTCTGCAGGCCAACGTTCTATCCACTGAGCCAAACCAGCCAGGGCTTAACATTGTTGTTTTAATTCCTCAATTACCTGTAATTTTGGGGGGTTAATTTTTTTCTCTCATGAACTGGGACCTTCTTTCATAGCACTGTCCCCCTTTCCCCACACACAGGTTGGACTAGGGCAAGAAGCCTGATGAGATTGTGATTATTTTTTACCTCTATGGATAACTGATTTTACATTTAAAAAAATTTTCTTGGAGCTTCTTGGTTATTTTTTTTAAATAAATTGAAAGATAAGCACACTTTTAAGAATCACCTAATATTTGGGAAATAACGTTATTATTAACATTACGTGACAATTTGAGTAAAATAAAAACACAAAAGGAAACAGGAAATATGGAAAAGAAAGACTTTAAAATAAGTATAACTTATATTTAAAGAGTTATTCGACAGGAAATAACATTCACAAAGCATTTCACAGGCTGATATGAAAAAGAACCACCGAAGATCTTAAAATGAGCACACTGATATAAGAAACTTGAGCTACATTAAATCAATGAAAATACACCGTGGAGCATAAAATCTGTGATGATTTGTCCCAGCATGCAGCATAAAAGGACAACAGAAATGAAAGAAAATAAATTAAAAGAGAAGTTAAGTATGTGGAGGATAAATCTAGAAGCCTTTGGAAGACAATTTAATCAGTGCATTAAAATTTGTGAGGGAAAATAATTTTGAACTGAGAATTTTATGTTCAGCTAAATTAGCAGTCAAATATGAGTTTCCCCAAATCCCATTCTTCAATAGATGGCATCAAGGCTCTTTGGAGAAATGGCTGCTTCTAAGGCAAGAGCAAGAGGGCACCACGTAGGCCTGGGACGTCCTGTGCCCGGAGGCAGGGCAGTGCTCCGAGGGTGGGAGCAGGTGAGAAGGACCCAGGGCCAGTCAGGGCCCCCACCGGCCCCATCTGGATCAATCAATCAACGGGGAGGAGGGAGGCCTTTGCCTAGAGGAGGACTCCAGCTAGCAGGTGCAGAAGCAGCGAGGGAAGAGAAAACCACCCGGGAGTGGCCCTGCGATCCCTGTTTAGGTAAGAATCACCCATAGGTGCTAAACAAGTAAGTAAATGGGTGATGAGAAACGGGACATTACGGAATCTCAGACTATCTCCCAAAGAGAAAGGTGTGGACAAAAGGCAAAACAGGAACTTCACAGTGAAGAAACTTGGCCGGCCTCACCTCAGCCCAGTGATATGGTCTGGTTTCTTCACCTCTGTACCTTGAGCACCTAGAATAATGTAGGGCAGCCCTGCCGGGTGGCTCAGTGGTTGAGCATTAACCTGTGAACCAGGAGGTCATGATTAGATTCCTGGTCAGGGCACACGCTTGGGTTGCAGGCTCGGTCCCCAGTAGGTGGCGTGCAGGAGGCAGCTGATCAATTATCCCCATCATTGATGTTTCTATCTCTCTCTCCCTCTCCCTTCTTCTCTGAAATCAATAAAGATATATTTTAGAAAAGTTAAAAAAAATTAATGTAGGGCACAGAATAGGTGTCAATTCATAGTTTTCACTGAATAGCCACATTCATGCCTATAAGTTCAACTTTGTTAATTGTAGTTATGAACTCTACAGCCTTACTTACGTATGGTCTGCTTGATCTGCCGCGGGCTAAGAAACCGAACGGACGCTTCCTGCGGTTGTTACTGTGTAATTCTTGTAGTTTTTGCTTTTTTTTTTTTTTGCAGTAAGCATTCTGAGGGCATATTTGCTGTACAGACATTTAATTGGCCAAATCTGCATGCAGGTTATACTTCGCCATCATGAACACAAACCCCTTCTCTTAGTGGAATACTTCCTTCTTTTGGTTAAATCTAATCTCACAAGTGTAATGCGGCTCATGCTTTCTTTTTAGGTCTGTGCTGTGTGTGTGTGTGTATATATGTGTGTGTGCTGTGTGTGTGTGCGGGGTATGTGTGTGTGCTGTGTGTGTGCGCTGTGTGTGTGCTGTATGTGTGTGTGCTGTGTGTGTGCTGTGTGCTGTGTGTGTGCTATGTGCTGTGTGTGTGTGTGCTGTGTGTGCTATGTGCTGTGTGTGTGTGCTGTGTGTGCGTGTGTGCTGTGTATGTGTGTGTGCTGTGTGTGCGCGCTGTGTGTGTGTGCTGTGTGTGCTATGTGCTGTGTGTGTGTGCTGTGTGTGTGTGTGCTGTGTATGTGTGTGTGCTGTGTGTGCACGCTGTGTGTGTGTGTGTGCTGTGTATGTGTGTGTCCTGTG
>NW_005871897.1:168237-169857 GCF_000147115.1 Myotis lucifugus
GGCGCAGTCCCCCAGGCCCCGGGAGCAGTGCAGAGCTTCCCGAGGGTCTCGTAGGGGTGATGCCAATCCAGGCCCCTCCGCGCAGCGCACACCTTCAGAGCAGCCTTCTGAGGTGCCTCCTGGCCTGCGATCCGGGCGGAGCCCCCAGCGTGGCAGGCTCGGCACTGCCCCTCTGCTCACCTTCCCTGATTACCGCCCTCTCCTCCTGTTCCCATCAGAAAGTTAGACCTCCCCGAGTTTATGCAAACCACCCCCAGTTATCAGTACTCCCTCATGACTGCCAGGGACCAGCAGGGAAGAAGAAGGAGTTTGCAATTAGCAAACAAAACGGCCTTTCAGTTACCTTCGGAGTGGGTGTCACCAATGACCTTCTCGTTGGAGGGGTCACGTTGCCCTTTGGTGGCTTGTCACAGGATGCCGTGCTGCCAAGTGGGGCTGCATTTCCTTTTGATGGGGCCTCAGAGCCCCTGGAAGATGGGATTGCAAGGCTGAGTCTTTGCCTCCCCGTACCCCACCCCCACCCCCCATCTCCAGGCCAGCGGGGTGTCGCGGCTGGGTAACTGGGACCCTGTGTCTCCAGGTGGTGCTTGTCGGTGCTAATCCAAAAGGTAGCAGCAGAGGGCAGCCTGCGCCCAGCAATGGCTCCTCTCCCGCCTGCTCCCGCCGCTGCGGGACCGCGCTGGCCTGGGATTAGGATGAAATGCGGGTAGATTCTACTAACACTGGAATCTGAGAGTGCAGCTCAGGATAGCTACTTGTTTTTGCTACACATATTTCTTTAAAATGATTGTTTTGAAGGAAAAACACACCCTTGGTTAAAAAACATTAGAACTGTTTACAAAAGACTCCTTCTAATGGCCCACAACACCCTACACAGCCTGGCCCCTTCATCTCTCCCCCGTTGAACCCCACCCTTTGCCCTGCTGTTCCCTCTCCCAGGGAGCCTCTCCCCCTCGCTGTCCACGAGGCTCCCCCCCACCCAGATCTCTACTCAAACACCACCTTCTCGTGGAGATCTCCCCTGCCTTCCTTACTCAGCACGACACCCCGCTCAGCCCGCCCTGTCCTCAGTGCTACACATGATTACTTTTCTCCAGAGCAGTGTTATACTTGGTCATTTTAACTTTCTTGTCGCTTAGCCCTAGAGTGCAAGCTTCATGCTGGCAGGAACACTTTCATCCCTCCCCCTCCCCCGCTTGTTACATCATCAGCGCCCAGAGCAATCCTATCATGTGACAGTAGGGCCTTAATAGGTATTTGTGGAATGAAGCTACATTATAGCTCTACTTCTGAAAGACACTGATGCTTATGACAAGGTGATGAACTGAACGGGCATCTTTTATTAGCTCAGGATGGGAGCCCGGGTTTGGCTGGGCTCAGCTGGCTGGCTCTTCTGGCGTAGGCCAGGTGTGGCAGATCTCGGCTGAGCTCTCTCATGTCTGTCTGTTGTCTCTCCTCAGTCCACTGAGGCCCCTGCGTGTCCCTCCACGTGGCCTCTATTCCTATCGCAGGCTGGCTGGGCTCACCACACAGTGGTCTCAGGCTCCCAAGCACAATAGGCGAGTCCCCATGTACAAGTGCTAGTGAGACCTGTGGTGTCGCAAAGGCTAGCACCCTTCG
>NW_005871897.1:170302-173535 GCF_000147115.1 Myotis lucifugus
ACCTCATAGACACAGACAATAGTGTGGTGATGTGCTAGGGGTGGGGGTAGGGAGAGGCAGAAGAAAGTAAAGGGAACTAAATGGCGATGGTTGGAGACTTGACTTGGGGTGGTGAACACACAATACAGTGTACAGATGACGTGTTGTGGAATTGTGCACCTGAAACCTGTATAATTTTGCTAAACCGTGTCACCCCGATAAATTCCATAAAAAGGAAAAGAAGAAAGAAAAGGGGAAGAGAAGATTTGGGCCATTTAGCAATCTACCACAATAAATATCATGTCATTGCCCTTTAAAAAGGTCACATCTCACCAATAGCATGGTGAGGTGCCTACTTCTCCACCCCCATTATGAACTGTGTACCAGTTTAAAAAACCTTCACTAATCAGGTCGATGAGAAGTAGTGTCTGATTTGCTCGGAGAATTTTTTTAAAAAATATATTTTATTGATTTTTTACAGAGAGGAGGGGAGAAGGATAGAGAGTTAGAAACATCAATGAGAGAGAAACACCGATCAGCTGCCTCCTGCACACCTCCCACTGGGGATGTGCCTGCAACCAAGGTACATGCCCTTGACCGGAATCGAACCCGGGACCTGTCAGTCCGCAGGTCGATGCTCTATCCACTAAGCCAAACCAGCCAGGGCTGCTCGGAGAATTTAATAGACATCCCTGGTGAAGGCAATGCAGGCTCCCGCTGGCTCGCAGCAGGCAGGTGACCAGCCTTACCCTTGACTCTGGGCTGGCCTCGTGACTTGGTTTGACCAATGGCATGTTAGCAGAGGTGATGAAAGCAGAGGCTTAGAAAGTCTCTGTGTTTGCTGTCCCTTGTGCCCCTGTCGTCACCAGGAGGACACGCCCAGGAGACTGTGCTGCAGGGTGAGGGCGGCCTGGAGCAGAGCTGAACCCGCCACTGGCAGAGGCCATTCCAGATCAGCAGATAGTCAGTCGGCACCCAGACTCATGAGTGAGCCCAGCCAAGATCAGCAAGCCACCTGGCAGACCCTCTGCTGACCTCAGTTGTATGTGTTAATTGTTCCCATCTCACTGGTCTCCCCAGGAGACCTGTGAGTTTAGAGCAGTGGTTCTCAACCTTGGCTGCACATTAGAATCACCTGGGAATCTTTTTAAAATCCTGATTTCTGGGCCTCATCCTCCGGAAATTCTGTTTCTTTGTTGCTAATGTTGTGGCCCCACCCCATAATAAAAAAACAGAATTTCCGGAGGGTGAGGCCCAGAAACCAGGATTTTAAAAAGATTCCCAGGTGATTCTAATGTGCAGTCAAGGTTGAGAATCACTGGTTTAGAGCAAAGAACTCTGGGGCCCTACAACCCCAGGTGGCAGAGGTGCTCCCTTAGCTCCCAGGGTCTCCAGGCCCTGGGGAGGCGGGGGGCTGTGCCTGGCCTGTGGGGGCACTGCGGGGGCATGCTCTGCAACACTGGCCACCCCTTCCTGGCCTCTGAGTTGCCGCAGCTCTGGAGAGCTCTGCTGGGGCAGAGGCTGTTTGTCTGGGTGAGAAAAATCGCCATCCTTGTCAACGAGCTGGCCGGACCCAGAGCCTGCCAGCTGATGGAAAGGGTCACGAGTGGCGGGAGAGGCGCTGCCGCTGCTGCCCAGAACTGCCTGAGATGATGGATGGGAGGCCTGGCAGGCTGGGAAGGATGGAGATGTGTTTCCAGGGGCTGGCCTTTTGCTCCCAGGGCACGGGCTGGTGGAAACAGGGTCAGAACAAAGCGTGTTACATCTCCCTCTCTCTTTTCCTCCGATGAGAAAGAACTCCTACGCCCAGGGCAGGATAGACCAAGGAAACCACACAGAGCTACATCGTCCTCTGAAAACTCTCCCCTTGGATTGTAATCTTTTCATGGGACAGTGACCTCTCTGAGAATCTGATGAAAGCTAGAATTCCCCAGGAAAAGCACTCACGAACACACATGCTTACTATGATGCCAGGACATCGCTAGTGCCTCTGAAGCCCATTCCTGGGACCTAGGAGAGGGAGAAGGAGAGACAGAAGGCAAGGGAGACACGGACCGGGGGTTGGGGGTGGGGTGGGGGAGGAAGGTGGCAGGAAGAAGTGGGGAGTCTGGAAACAGGTGTGTGGAGGAGTTAGAACTAAAGATTGGCCCTAACTATACCCCTCTGCACTCCGCCTTCTCCCCGAAACCCGTTCTCTTGGCCATGAGACGGCGCTGGGTGTGCTGTCCGCAGGCGCCCCTTTCAGTCGGTTCTGTGTGTTTGAGTCTGTCATGCTCACATATTGATCTGTTTATTCATCGGAACTGCCAGGCAGTACTCTATAGTATGAATACACTGTGTTTTATTTATCCATCCCCTGAAAATAGACAGTTCAGTAGTTCCCTTCTTTCCTGTTCCCAGCAGGAAGTGTCCTGGTCTGTCCTCGCACAGTGACAGGAGTGGGTGACCCCTCGACGGGAAATGGCTGGGTGATGGGCGTGAGCGTTTCTAAGGTTTCTAAACGCCGTCGCCTTGCTCCCCGGACTCATCGCGCCGTTTACACCCCACCAGCAACGCCCGAGGGTATGTCCCCCATATGCTTCCAGTGCTTATTTTCTGACTTTTACATTTTTAAAACTAATTTGATGGATGTAAAATTATATAATTTTAATTTGTATTTTATTTGCATCTTTTTACTTTTGGCCTTTCTGGGCCTCTTCTGTAAATTACCTATTCAGATCCTTTGTCCATTTCCTCCTTAGTGTGTTGAAGGCTAAGTCTTTCTGGGTCTTGTGTTGGATTCTTTTAATTTGGCTGTGGGCCTACCTCCTCAAAATCTGGTTAAACGAAAGGTGAAGAGGGGGGTTAGCGTGACAGAAGGAAAAGTCTGCATTTGAGTTTAGGGTTTCAGCCTGAGTCCTGGCTCTGATGCTAACGGGCTGTATGCATTTGGGAATGCTTTTTAAACCTCTGTCAGCCTCGGTTTCCTTCCTTGTGGAATGGAGGTAACCGCCTGTACCTCACAGAGATTAAATGCACTACCATCCATGAGCGATCGACAGGGGTGGAGTTGAAGAGCCCAGATGACATCGTCTCCATGCCCAGGTGCCTTCCAAGTTGGCTCTGAACCAGCCTGGGGCATGGCCTCCAAGGAGGAATTCTGAGATCGCCGTGGGGCAGACCGAGCTCACATAGGCTGGCCCTGCGCCTGCCAGGCAGTCCTAGAGCTGACCCGTGGCTCTGGAGGCTCATGGACTGCTTGAGGGACAGCTCCT
>NW_005871897.1:174344-175658 GCF_000147115.1 Myotis lucifugus
TTTTTTGCCGGTATTTCTTCCCTCTCATACACCCCCCCCCTGCGCCCTCCACAACTCTCCTCTTCTTTCAACACAAAAACTCTCCTTATTGGATTTCTTCCCGGGGGGAGGGGAGGGGGATAGAGACTTCGAACCCTCAACGAGGGGGAACGCTCGGTTCAGGCTCCCCCTGCCCCCCCCTCCTACGGGGGGAGTTGCTCGCAAACCAAAGGCACATGCCCTTTGACCCAGAAATGGACCCCTGGGAACTTTTCAGTTCCACAGGCGGACCTCTTTATCCCCTGGACCCAAACCGGTTTAGGGCCCCCTTCTCCAACCTTTAAACATAAGGGGGTCCCCTTAAGCTTTGATGCCTGGGTTCCTTTTGCAGGGTTCCTGAAGTAGTTGATTTGTGGAAGGTTCCCCCCACCAGCCCATTTGAAAAGCCCTTTAGGTAATTTTTCTTTTTAAAAAATGTTTTATTGTTTTTTTAGAGAGAGAGGAAGGGAAAGGGGGGGGGGGGGAGAAACATCTATGAGAGAGAGAAACATCAATTGGCTGCTTCCTGCACATCCCCACCAGGGATTGAGCCTGACACCTGGGCATATGCCCTGCCTGGGAATCAAATTGGAGCCCTTTTGGTGCATGCACAGGCGATGCTCCAACCAACTGAGCCACATGGGCGAGGGCTCCTTTGGGTCATTTATTGAATAGCCAGGGTGAAGAACCATTGATTTCCTGTGCTGAAGATGTCCCCTTTTCAACCTGAACCCCAGATCTCTCCTTTGGGGGAGGCCTACTGGCATTTTCACTTGGTTGTCCCTTAGGAATGTGAATCCTATGTGTCCAACACTGAAAGCTTGATTCCCACCCCTCTCCTCTGCTTACCCGTTTCTCCCATGATCTTCAGCATCTCAGCACAAACAGCATCTTTGTTCTTCCAACCTGCTCAAGCCAGAGACCTGGGAGTTGCCGTTGGTCCTTCCTTTTCCCTTGTTCTCTGTTTTCAATCCATCCACAGTGCGGACTCTCCTTCCAAAATTCATTAATGCCTTTCTGTTTTCTTATCACCATCTCAGCCAAAGTTACCGCCGTTCTTTCTTTCTTGGATTATTTACTGCAATGACCTTCCACTCAGGTTTCTTATCTTTATCCTTGATCCTCTTTAAGGCATTCTCTACAGACTGGTCTTTCAAAAATTTGCATCAGATCATTTTAACCCCTCAATAGTTTCCCATGTATAAACTGCCTTATTATACCTCTTCAAGGTCTGTGGGATTTGGCTCTGTCTCTCTCCATTCTCCCTCAGTCCATTCTTCTGCTCCAGCTTCATTG
>NW_005871897.1:177454-190462 GCF_000147115.1 Myotis lucifugus
ACACATGGCGCTAAGGAGAGCAAAACATTTAAGAACAATATGCTATATATGCCAGGTCCCTTGAAACATATGCTGTGCAGATGTTTCTTTCCTGCAGCGACTGTGTCAAGCAGCAAGGATGGACCGGCTTCCGGCAAGCCTGATCACCCCTAACAGCCTCTGCCTGCTGGCCTGGTTGCCCTCAACTGGCCCCTCCCGGTTGCTCCACGCAGCCTGGTATTCAGTCGTTTGGTCATCCCTCACTAACCCCCTTGCCAGCCTGGTCACCCCATGCAGCCTGGTGTTCAGTCATTTGGTCGTCCCTCACTAACCCCCCTGCTGGCCTTGTGACCCATGCAGCCTGCTGTTTGGTAGTTACTGTTACTGTGATGGCGTCCCGGACAATTTGCATATTTCTCTATTATTAGTATAGATTTCTGTTTCCATGTGTTCATTGTTAGTATATAGAAATGCATTGATTTTTGTTTGTTTATCTTGTATCCTGTGACCTTGCTGAGTTCATTTATTAGTCCTAGTTGTTTTTTTGTAGATTCCTTGGGATTTTCTCCATAGACCATCATGTCACCTGCAAATATGGACTGTTTTATTTTTTCCTTTCTGATAAGTAAGCCTTTAATTTTTCCCCCCTTTTTTTGTTCATCCTCACCCGAGGATATTTTTTTCCATTCATTTTTAGAGAAAGTGTAAGGGAGGGAGGGAGGGGAAGAGAGAGACAGAGAGAGAGAGATATCAGTGTGAGAGGGAAACATTGATTGATTGCCTCTTGTATGCACCCCATCCAGGGCTCAAACCTGAACCTAGGTATATGCCCTGACTGGAAATTGAACCCTAAACCTTTTTGGTGTACAGGGCGATGCTCCCACCCACTGAGCCACCCTGCCAGGGCTAGCTCATTTTTAAAAAATATATTTTTATTGATTTAAGAAAGGAATGGAGAGGTAGAGAGAGACAGAAACATCAATGATGAGAGAGAATCATCAATTGACTGTGTCCTGTACACCCCCTACTGGGGATCAAGCCTACAATCCAGGCATGTGCCCTCACCGGGAATCGAACCATGACCTTCTGGTTCATAGGTCCACGCTCAATCCCTGAGCCATGCTGGCCAGGCTAGCTCATCTTTTTAAACACTGGTTTGCATCATGCTAGGGAGAGACTGAGCATGGGTGTTAAAATCAATCTAACCCAGCCGTGGGCAAACTTTTTTAGAATAAAACTAAAAAAAAAAAAAGACCGTACCCTTTTATGTAATGATGTTTACTTTGAATTTATATTAGTTCACACAAACACTCCATCCATGCTTTTGTTCCGGCCCTCCGGTCCAGTTTAAGAACCCATTGTGGCCCTCGATTCAAAAAGTTTGCCCACCCCTGATTCTAACCCATAGTCAACCAGATCCCACAACATACTATCTGTGATGTTAGAAAAGTGGCTTTGTCTCCCCACCCCCCATGTTTCCTAACCTCCAAAACTGAGATGATAATACCTTTGCCTTGGCTTTGCTGGAGATAGTAGAGTGCAGAGGTTAGGGATAGGTTACCTGGGTTCAGATCCCAGCATCACCATTCCCAGTTGTGTGACGTTAGGCAAGTCTCTCATCCTCTGTGCCATCCTTCTGTTAAATTGGCAAAATAAAATTCATCACTTCATAAAGTTGTTTCAAAGACTAAGTGAGTTAATAACTGTAAAAGGCTTCATACCTGGCACACAGTGAGCACTTTCTAAAAAGTGTTGGTTGTTGTTGAGCAGTTAAAAATATTTAGCAGAGGGCAGATGCTCAGTACAACTCTTCGTGACACTGAGTCCCATGTAAATTAAAAATAATTACAGAGCACTGAAGGGCTTCTAATGAGAAACAACATCTCCTGCTCCACCCGCCTTTCCTGCTCTCTGGAGGCAAGCATTTTAAACTATTTGAGCTGCTTTCTCAATAATAAGCTCCTTTACCTATTTCTTTTTTAAAAATATATTTTTATTGATTTCAGAGAGGAAGGGAGAGGGGGAGAGAGAGAGAAGCATCAATGATGAGAATCATTGATCAGCTGCCTCCTGCATGCCCCCTACTGGGGATGGAGCCCACAACCCCGGCATGTGCCCTGGCCGGAATTGAACCTGGGACCCTTCAGTCTGCAGGCTGACACTCTATCCACTGAGCCAAACCAGCTAGGGCTACCTATTTCTTGATGTATCAACTTTGGATATTGTCTATTTACATCCTGTAGCAATGATTGAGGACTTAGCTCTCTTATATTTTCTATGTCTCATGTCACTAATATAGATACCATTGCTTATAATTTAATAACCAGCAAATATCATTCACCAAAGGGCCAAAAGGTATACTCTGATTATATTTCTCTTATTGAAAAATTTTCTTGTTGCCCTTCCTTTTTTCCTCTTTTTGTTTGTACTACCTGCCTTTCTCAAATACAGTTTCTTCAACGACTTCATCCTATCAGTCACTCTATCAGATTCACTTGTTTTTTCCCTGGAGACTTTCCAAGTTGTATTGTTTTTGCTACACAGCTGTCATAACAATAGCAAAAAAAAAATTAGTCTTTTCCCCTTTCCCTTCCAGCCTAATATCTGCTCCTGCGCCCACTCTTCCTTGGCGATCGTTACTGGCCGGTGCTTCTTTCTCCCTGTTGTTTTCCGTTCATGTTTTTGGTCAGCTCACTTCTTTTCCCGGCCATGTTCTTTCTTGGACCATCAATTTGGTCTTCTCAACAGTCCACTCATAGCAGTAGTATTATTACTCTGTCAGTCAACTTTTGGCTCATTATAAATTAGCATTTTGAAGTATTCTCATTTACATAGGGCACCCCAAAGAGAAGCTGATCCCCAGCTAAAAGGGCAGTTGTTGTAATGCAAGTCATTGAGACAAAGGCCTTGAAGGAAAGAGCAAGCTAAGGGCAGCTGATTATAATGAAAGGCTTAAGTGCGGCATAAATGCTTCCGGCCTGACAAGAGCACTGACGGAAAGAATTGATCTATTTCAACAGAAAAATGTCTGCCCCAAAGGAAACCTTTCCTAAGGGAGTGCCCAGCCAGCGTGTGGGCCTTCGGAAAGCTGGATCCATATTTTAGGAGAGAGCAACCAACTTTGTTGACAGGTCATAAGTCAAGAAACAAGTTTAATAAAAAATTCATTGAAAAACACTATTTCCACACCAGGCTCTAAAGTTGTTCTCAGAAGGGTAGGACTTAGGGAGGTTTTTGAACCTATTGTTGGTTGATATCAGATGTTAAACTTAGAAGACTACATCTTTAAGATTTATGGAGCAGTGTTTGGGCATCATGACCTGGACCTGGTCCAGAGTCCCTTGTATTATCTACATGAATCCATTCGGACCAACTGCGTACCTACTTGGCTTTTGCCGTGCATTCTCTCCTGGTTAATTCCTGTTGCCATCGAGCCTGAATTACCTCTAGGGACGGGCTCTCACACTTTCCTACCCAGCTTAGCACTGTTGTTAGACAACCAGGCTGTGGACCCTGGAGCCCTGTCTCTGAAGTGGTCTTGCTGCTTTTCCTGGGTCCCCTTAGTCTCAATTTCACACCTCAGCAGAGAGAGTGTTCTTAAGTATGAATCTGAACAGACCCACATCCTTCCTGGCTCCTCACAGGGTTCAGGCTTAGGTCCAGTCTCCTTATCTTAGCCACAGCACTGCTTGTGCTCTGGCCTTGACACCTTCCCCTTTGTTTTAGCCATGTTGTGTGTGACCACATTGACTCATTCAATAAATATTTATTAAGCGCCCAGCACTGTCTTTTCTTGGCACTGGGAATGTAGCAGTGAACAGAAACAAGACCCCTGACTCCATGGTGCTTCGTTCTAACTGGGGAGACAGATGGAATATGCCAGAAGGCAATGAGTACAGCGGAGAGAAACAAAGCAAGAAAGGAGTAGAGAGCCAGATGGGAGTGTGGTGCAATTTAAAAGAGGGTGTTCAGGGAACACCTCATCAAGGGGTGATAGTTTTGTATCTAGACTTTGTTAGGGTCACCAAAGGAGGAATGCATGAGGCTGGAAGGGATAAAGAATCATGAATGTATTAGGTCATCTGGAAAACCAGATGGGCTGACCCCAAGATGGCACCAGCACCCAGGGACAGGGAGTTGGAGATTTTAAAGGACTCTGGGTGGGTTTTTTCTGGGTGGAGAAATCTCTGGGCGGGTCCAGATCCTGGGAAGGTCAGGAGGGGAAGGATAATGGTCTTAGCAAGTGGAATGTGGTCTAAGCAAAAGGAAATGTCAGTTGTGAAGTGGTCTAAAGGTCAGTTCCCAGGGGAGAAGGTAACGATTCAATTTTTTAATCAGACCTAATATTCCAGCCTTTTTGTTTTATGGAACAGGGACAAAGGTTATATCTTCCATAGTTACTTCCTGCTGAGAGGGGATGTCGAGGTCCTAGGGGGATGGACTTTGATTGTAGTTTGCTGGAACACTGTATAGATTCCTCATGGTTTGAGTGAGGGGTCACAGCAGCATGATTTTCCCAAGACACGTGGTTAGTGAAGGCTCAAAAGCGGTCCCTGGGAGCGAGGTTCTTGTTTTCCCAGTTTTGCCCCTTGCTAGGCATCTGGAGCTTTCTGCCCTGGTGAGTTTCTGTACCTGGCCCATCGTCCTTGCTCTGGGGGTCAGAGGGATGATAAGGCCTGGGCACAACAGGAGGTTGTGATGGTGCCTAGGGGTGCTATTTTCTGAGTACAAGTAGGGCTTGTAACCTGTGGAGACAAACTGTTTTATAAATTTTAGTATTATTGAGGCAAAAGGTAGAACAACAAGAATTATGACAAATGGTCTGGTGGAAGGAAAGAGATATTAGTTTGGAGGGTTGTAGTATAATATATCAAAATGAGGTTTATTCTCTTAGCTTCATTTGTCCTTGGGTGTGGCTGTCTGTCTCCCTGCGTAGGTTGATTTAAGCTATTTACTCTCTGGTTGGGGAGGAATAGTGGAAATCATTTACTCTAAGTGTCCTTGGTTTAAGAAAGATAGGATTTACTATCCATCTAGCTGTGGACTGCTGTTTAACTATCTCAATTTCCCTATTCTGTTTGTCCTGGCTTACTGGCCTGTGTCATTTATATAACTTCCTTTAAACATTTCTCCCTACAGACCTTCTATAACTTACACAAACCTTCTTTCACAAACCTTAACTCACTTTCTTTTTCCTTCAAAATGCATGTCCATGCCTCATGCCTTCTATTAGCCAAACCATACAATTTCTTTCCAATTTACTTAGAATTCTTAATTCTTAGAAACCTTAATTTTCCAATGATAACCAAAAAGTAAACAACCAGCACATATTAGATTGACATTTATGGACGCTCTCACTTTCAAGAAACACACCTTCAACAAAGCATAAGACATTCCATGAACAGACTTGAAGGAGGTGAGAGAGCGAGCCATGTGGATATCTAGAGGAGGACACAGTGAGTGTAGGGCTCTGGGGTCACTTCAGGGGTCCGCAAGAAGGCTAGTGTGGCTGGAGCACAGACGGGGAGAGCGGCAGGAAGTGGGCTGAGGCAGATCATCTAGGTCAGTGGTCGGCATACTCATTAGTCAACAGAGCCATATATCAACAGTACAACGATTGAAATTTCTTTTGAGAGCCAAATTTTTTAAACTTAAACTATATAGGTAGGTACATTGTTACTAACTTAATTAGGGTACTCCTAAGGCTTAGGAAGAGCCACACTCAAGGGGCCCAAGAGCCGTATGTGGCTCGCGAGTCGCAGTTTGCCAACCACGGATCTAGGGCAGTGGTTCTCAACCTTCCTAATGCCGCGACCCTTTAATACAGTTCCTCATGTTGTGGTGAACCCCCATTTCAGTGTTACAAATTGAACATAATTAAAGCACAGTGATTAATCACAAAAACAATATGTAATTATATATGTGTTTTCCGATGGTCTTAGGCGACCCCTGTGAAAGGGTCGTTCGACCCCCAAAGGGGTCGTGACCCACAGGTTGAGAACCACTGATCTAGGGTCTTGCAGACCGTTCTTGTTACACCTTTGGCTTTTATCCTGAGTGAGATGGAAAAACCGTTGGATTATTCTGATCCTAAGAGCCATGTGCTCTGACTTTCTATCTTAAAAATGAACCACTTGTTCCCTAGAATGTGTCCTAACTCTGCATCCTTGCCGCAATCTCCATGGTTCTCTCTGCTGACAGCACCCTCCTCACCTCTTTCTTTCAGAGTCATCTTTTCAGCAGGACCTTCCCTTGCCCCGAGGGTCCATTGAGGGGCCCCCTGTGCTGGGATAGCGCTGCTGTGAGTGAGTGTTTGGGAGAGAGGAACACATGAGTGGGGTGTAGATCTGATTGGAGGGGAAGAGTCCACGTGGAAGGCAGCTGGGCGGAAGGTGCTCTCAGGACTAGCATTTTGGAGCGCTCACTGTCTGCCAGGCATTCGCTGGGTGCTTCCCAGGGGTGATGCTGTCTGTGCTCAGAGCACTCTGGTGTGGGTACTCTTTTAAACTTATTTTGCAGAGGAGGGGGCTGACCATGGAGAGGCGCAGCGGCCTGTTTAAGGTCCCACACCTGACAAAGGATGGAGGTGGGCCTGGAACAAGGAGCAGAGTCAGGCCTTCACGCCTGGGTGAGGGGAAGCGATCTGCGACCCCCTGGGCTTGCTTTCTGGAAAATTCCTGAGCCATATCAAAACTATAAGAACCAAGTCTGGGCGATGAAACTTCTACAGAGGTCAAGGGTGGGCAGGGTGGCCAGTGTATTCTGGGGCACCTGTTCCTTCTTGGAGATGGTCTGTACGAGCTAAGACAGGAAGGAGAGCTGTCACCGTGGGCAGCAGCAGGATTTGATGTAGCAGCTAAGGTGGGGTGTTGTGTGAGGCAGACCTGAGTTCATTCGCCCTCTCGTTGTCACCTGTGGGGCCTGGGAAAGTCACTAAGCTACTCTGGACCCGGGCGCCCCTCTGTAGAATGGGGATCTGGCTGTTTGTAGGGATTGTATTTGGTAAAGCTTAGAAAGATGCTCCACTGTCTGGCACCCGTCCTTTCATGGTTTGGCTCCTGCCTTGCAGCCAGGCAGCCAGCAGACCCGCCAGTGGCCAGCCTTGCTCTTTGCTCTGTCGTCTGAGACGCACACTGGGTGAGCACGAATATTCCAGGAAGCTCTTAAGATCTTTCCTTTCAGAGCTCGAGGTCTCAGGTAATAATCAGATAAATGTAGGAGCCAGATGCCCACATTTTCTAGGTGGAAGAGCCCTTGCGTTTATGGAGAGAAACCAGTGCCTCTGAGGGTTCCTCAGTGCTTCACAGACCCGGAGAAGCGGCTGCAGGCAGCCACGTGGCGGAGGAGAAAGCAGGCCCACGCGGTGGTGTCCCGCCCCATCCACACTCCGTGCACGCGGATCTGAGACAGGGATCCAGGCAGCTGTCTGGCCCGGGACAACACTTTAGTTTTAGTCACCAGCGGCCCTGGTGAAGAAGGCTCCTGCGGACGCCTGGCGAGGCTTCCCCGGGGGCCAATCCGCGTTAGAGCACCCATGTCAGCTGTGTTGGTGGCAAGTGACAGCCTACTTAGTACTGGCTTACGCGGAAAGAGCTTTGCTAAAAGGATACTGGATTTCTCACACAGGAAAGTGCACAGTTCGACTCGGGTGGCCGGCAGCTGACCCTGCCAAGCCCCTGGGAAGCCAGGACCCATTCCTCTTGTTCGGGTCACATGTTCTCACATCAGCACATACTTCATACTTTTTCAAGAGACTGGGTCCATCTGCCTTTATAATCCTTGGCTGACCCTGAACTCCCAAGTTACACGTCCAGCATTCAAACAGCCTCCAATATCTCCCTGGCATCTGTCTTTGGCATCTCGGATTCGAATTCCCCAGAGAAAGGTTTGTGTCCCGCTGAGCCTGTCTGCACTGAGCAGTCAGCAGCGGGGACGCGGGGCCTCGCAGGAAGGGCGGTCTTCAGACAGGGGTGGGTCGGAGGCTCACAGGCATCCCTGTGGGTCTCTACCTCCAACCCTCACCAGCCAACTATGCTAAAGAGACCTCTAAATAAACTGACCATGAGCATAAACACTAAAGGATATAAAGAAATTAGAGCATTGTAAGGAATATGGATGCCTACGTATGATTTAGCATTTTTCTGTATACAGTTCAACTGATCATGATCAAACTTAACTCCGTCCTAACTGTGTTGTGAGGGCGCAGGGGAAGGGGCTTCGGAACCGGAAGTCATCCCCGAGGGGCTCGGCTCCTGTGGCTCGGACTCGGAGCACCTCCAAAGTCAGTAGTCCTGACAGAGGCTGTGAAAAGGGATCATTCTGCTTCCTAATTTCCTAATTAGCACCAGCACCTATAGCATGCTGCTCATTTTATCTTCTCTGAGATCAGTGGTTCTCGACCTTCTGGCCCTTTAAATACAGTTCCTCATGTTGTGACCCAACCATAAAATTATTTTCGTTGCTACTTCATAACTGTAATTTTGCTACTGTTATAAATCATAATGTAAATATCTGATATGCAGGATGGTCTTAGGCGACCCCTGTGAACGGGTCGTTCAACTGCCAAAGGGGTCTCGACCCACAGGTTGAGAACCGCTGTCTGAGACCCTTTCTAAGAGGCAGAGCATCTTATTCCTCACGAATCAAGTTTTCTTTATGAGCAGCTTGGTACAAGCTGGAAAAGGATAAGGGGCTCGTTTCCGTGCCTTTCTTCTTTAATCCACGACACCTCTCAACACCAAGTACTTATTGAGCACCTACTACGTGCCAGGCATTGCAACTTAGTCAGGTTCTGTCAGCAGCTGTTTCATTACCTTGCTGCTCTGAAAGTAGATGTTCTTAAAGGATATATTTTCTCAAGCTTTCTAAAGTACACATTAAAAACATTTAGCAAGGTGCTAATTAGTGATTTCTACACCTATGGATCTGGAAAGTTCTGATGAGTTGTGGAATCTGTGCAGGTCGCCTGACCTTTTTTGAAGCATATACCAGAACTTGTTCGGCCTACAGCTTTGCAGTGCGTCTAGATTAGTGACATGGTTATAGGTCAGGGGTGGGCAAACTTTTTGACTCGAGGGCCACAATGGGTTCTTAAACTGGACCGGAGGCCCGGAACAAAAGCATGGATGGAGTGTTTGTGTGAACTAATATAAATTCAAAGTAAACATCATTACATAAAAGGGTACGGTCTTTTTTTTTTTTTTTAGTTTTATTCATTTCAAACGGGCCGGATCCGGCCCGCGGGCCGAAGTTTGCCCACGGCTGTTATAGGTACACCAGGTAAAGAGGCAGGCAGTATGTTGTCAGCCCTCACAGCTAACCTATGATCTAACGTTGGCTTAAGTTAACTGCACCCACGTGATCCCTTCCTGTTCTGATATTAGAAGTTAGTAACACAGCCCTTGATGGGGTCAGCTAAGTTGTTTGGTGGAGGGACAGCGGATGTCTGAGAGGCACCAGCTTCCTGTTCGTAGATTTGGTCCTCAAGCAGCAGGGGAGCCTTCACCTACTGGGGGAGCTTAACACGCTAAGCGCCCAGTCAGTCACCAGTGACCGACACTATACTTTCCATCCGGAAGACAAAACAGGCTGGCGCTTAACGTGTTAATCCATGTTAGTTCATGAGTTTCCTTTTGTGGAAAAACTCCCATCATGAACTTTCCCATTCTCCTTGCTGAAAGAGGAAGGATGTTGCAAAAACTGGCTTGTTGCCAAATCCCCTGGAAATGTCTATCTACTGTGCTTGCCAAAGAGATGGCTGTGATTGAGTAATGGTGCCTGAGTTCCCGACTGCAGTCTGCAGGGGTGCTGCTCTCATTTGCCACCTGAAACGCTGCAATTACCAGAATTGCTTATAATGCCTCTCCTTTGGGAGTTCGCATTAGGAATCCCTGCGGGAGAATCTTGCATTCATTCATTCATTCATTCATTCCTCCCTTGGCGTGGTCATTTGAGCAAGCCTGTTCTACCCATGCACCACAAGCCTGCCTACCCAAAAAGATGACTCCCACATTTTCAGCTGCTCTCCTGGGACGACTCAGTGGTGTGCAGGAGATGCTTGACATCAGCTTGCTGAAGAAACAACAAGGCTCGGTTTGTAGTGTTTGCCGATTTCCCTGGTGTAAATATTCCCATTGTGGCTGATTGCAAGCCAGCAATGGGATGTCACTGAAGGTGAATCCGGGGAGATGTGTGTCCCCATGATCCTCACGAGTGAATGAGTCAGCCGCAGACCTAAATCCCCATCATCCTGCTGCTTTCCTTTTTGCTTATTCTTTACCTAAACACTTGCTTTCTTCTCTCTTGTCCCTGGTTTGATCTCTTAACCTGTTCTGCAACCCTATCCTCAATTCTTACCTCTGGTTCCTTTGTTTTTATCGTATATGATCTTCCCTTTCCACTCTTGGCCTCAATCCCTCCTACCTGGCTTGCAATTTGGCACTTGAATCTTCAGGGATCTTAAATAGAGACTCCTTCCTGAAGCCTCTATTAAGGGAAGCTGAATTGCTGCCATCATTCACCAGGTAGACCAGCTGCAGCTCCCACAGGAGGAGTTAGGTCGGGTTCATTCATAACTGAGGGGCAGATTTCACACGGGCTTCCCTTAGTGAATAGGTAAATGCAGTACTTGCCTCCTTCCACAACCACATCAAAATTACAACTAAACTACGGAACAACCACCATTGAGAACTGCCTGAAATATAGCTGAACAGAACTCCTATAACTAAGGATAAACAGAAGAAATCATGTGGAGACTGGTAGGAGGGGCAGAGGCTTGGAGCAGGCTGGTCCTGCACTCATGTGTGGTGTTTAAGAATTGAAGGGCTGTCTCAGCTGCAGAGGTCTCCCCTAAGCAGCAAGGGGTCCAAGCCCCACACCAGCTCTCCCACCGCCCCCCAGCCCCGAGTTCCAGTTCTAAGAAGAGAAGTCCTCATAACTTCTGGCTGTGAAAACCAGTGGGAATTGTGGCTAAGTGAGACAGAGGCTCCCGGAAGCCCAGGCATTCCTCTTAAAGGGCCTGCACACAAACTTACCTGGAGTCACTGGCTCTGAGCTCCAGCACTGGGAAGCAGCTTGAAAGACACCAGGGACATCCAGGGAGGAATAGAATCATTTGGCTTTGGGGCGAGAGTTAGAGAGGCATCTTTCTCCCAGACAGAAATGCTAGCAGAGGCCATTTTCCTTTGCTAAGCCCTCTCCCTACAGATCTGGCAGGTGGGTGTGATATCTCATCAACCTGCCTAACACTGTTTGCCCTGCCCTGGTGATTGCCTGAGACCCCCTACCCCATCCAGGGGGCCCACCCAAGCCATTTCCAGTGGCTTTTCCATACTGACAGCCTGTTTTGCCTCATGCTGTGGACTTTCCTAAAATCCTTCAAAGGTGCAAAACCCCAAAACAAGTAGTATCTGGCTTTGGCTTGCCCCATGTACCTCTTGCTAAGTGGACTCAGGCTGAGCACTAGTGGCCACCAGCCTCAGTTCACAGCTTTGCCTCTCCTAGGCACCACCAAGCCCAGCATAAGTAGTAGTCATCTGCAGATCACTTTGTAGCTCATGTTGAGGGGCCCCAGGCAGGGCACAGGTAGTAGCTGATCTTGACCTGTACCTCCAGGGAAGTTTCAGAGCCAGTGCACTTGGTGGCCAGTTTCAACCAGGAAGCACCATTCAACCACCTCCATCAGTGACACACTCAAGAGGCAGACTTATTGGGCACCAGAGCCCAGGTGAAGTGAATCCTGTTCTATGGGGTTGGCCCCTGCACAGCAACTTCTCCATTGTGGTTTTAGTCAGTCCTCACAGCTTATTGTCTGGGGGTAAACACCTCCCATTGATATGCCAACAGCAATCAAGGCTCAACTAGAATAGGAGGGTGCACATAGCTCATACCTGGAGTGCCTAGATTGGGTGACTGGGAGGCTGTGCCATTGGGCCGTATAGGACAGCTACTACATAAAGCCCTGGAGATGTAGTAGCTCTATCTGAAACAACAAAAACACATGTCCCAAATGAAAGAATAGAACAAAACCCCAGAAATAGGACTAAACAAAATGGAAACAAACAATCTACCAGATGCAGAGTTCAAAACACTGGTTATAAGGATGCTCAGTGAACTTAGGGGAAGAGTAGATGAATTTAGTGAGAACTTCAACAAAGAGGTAGGAAACATAGAACTGATGATAGAAAATATAAAAAGGAACCAATCAGAAATGAAGAATATAATAACTGAAACAAAGAATATATTACAGGGGATCACAGTAGGGTAGAAAAGCAGAGGATCAAATCAATAATTTGGAAAATAAGGAAGAAGAAAACACTGAATCAGAACATCAAAAGGAAAAAAAAAGAATTAAAAAAATGAGCATAGTTTAAGGAGCCTTTGGGACAACTTAAGAGAACCAACATTTGTATCACAGGGGTACTGGAAGGAGAAGAAAGAAAGCAAAATATTGAAAAGCTATTTGAAAAAATAATGATGGAAAAATTTTCTAACTTGGTGAAGCAAATAGACAAGCCTAGGAAGTGCAGATTCCCAAACAAGATGAATCCAAAGAGGCCCACACCAAGACACATCATAATTAAAATGCAAAATGTTAAAGACAAAGAGAGAATCTTCAAAGCAGCAAGAGAAAAGCAGTTAGTTACACACAAGGGAGCTCCCATAAGACTGTCAGCTGATTTCTCAACAGAAACTTTGCAGGCCAGAAGGGATTGGCAAGAAATATTCAAAGCAATGAAAGACAAGGACCTACAACCAAGATTTCTCTACTCAGCTTTGCTATCATTTAGAATCAAAGGTCAGATAAAGAGCTTTCTAGACAAGGAAAAAAATGAAGGAGTTCTTCTCCACCAAATTAGTATATGTAAGAAATATTAAAGAATTAAATCTTTAAGAAGAAGAAAAAACATAAAAGATATGAATAATAAAATGGCAATAAATACATATCTATCAACAATTACTTTAAATACAAATGGATTACAATGCTCCCATTAATAGACATATGGTGGCTGAACGGATAACAAAACAAGA
>NW_005871897.1:190562-192021 GCF_000147115.1 Myotis lucifugus
GACATTCATGAAAATGGAAACAAACAAACAAAAACACCCCAAAAAAAACACACCCAACACAAAGCCAAAATCCAAACAAACCTCAAAACCCCACAAAAACCTGTGGTAGCAATACTTATATCAGAGAAAATAGATTTTAAATCAAAGGCTATAACAAGGGACAAAGAAGGACCCAGCAATTTCACTTCTGGGTATTTATCTGAAACAAACAAACAAACAAACAAACAAAACCAAAACACTAAATTGAAAAGACATATGCACTTATATATTTATTGCAGCATTATTTACAATCCTATGTAATAAAAACCTAATATGCAAATTGTCCTCTCAGGCGGTTGTTCGACCTGGAGTTTGACCTGGAGTTCAACTGCTTGCTATGATATGCGCTGACCACCAGGGGGTGGCGCAGAACATGGTGGGCATCGGCAAAGTGGTTCTGGCAGCGGGTGGCAGTAGAGGTGCTGCTGCCCCGATGGGCCCTGATGAGATAGGGTCCGTGGCAGGATGGTGGAGCAGGTGAGTGGGCGGCTCCAGGTCAAGGCGGGTGTGAGCAGGGCCCGATTGCCCTGCTGATCGCCCTGTAGACAGTGACCAGCCAGCAGCAGCAGAGGGGGTAGGGCCACGGCTTGGCTCCCAGGCATTGAGGGAGCTAGGCAGGAGGCCCGGCCACAATTGATTGCCCCACATGCGGGATGGTGGAGCATGTGAGGGGGTGGCACCAGGTCAAGGAAGGGTGCCAGGCAGGGCTGTGGGGCTGTGAGGCTGTGAGTGTGAGCTGGGGCCCGATCTCTGCAGGCCACCCTGAGGGACCCCACCCATGCACAAATTCATGCACTGGGCCTCTAGCAGGCAATATATGAAAGCAATCTAAGTGTTCATGAAAAGATAAATGGATTGCCCTAACCGGTTTGTCTCAGTGGATAGAGTGTCGGCCTGTGAACTGAAAGGTTCCAGGTTCGATTCCAGTCAAGGGCATGTACCTTGGTTAAGGGCACATCCCCAGCAGTGAGGTGTGCAGGAGGCAGCTGATCGATGCTTCTCTCTCATCAATGTTTCTAACTCTCTATCCCTCTCTCTTCCTTTCTGTAAAAAATCAATAAAATATATAAAAAATCCTATTTAATAAAAGAGAAACATGGTAATTAGCCGTACCTCCGCTACCCTTCCCATTGGCTAATCAGGGTGATATGCAAATTAACTGCCAGCCAAGATGGCGGCTGGCAGGCAGGCAGCTGATGCGAACAGGGAGGCTTGCTTGCTTCAGTGACGGAGGAAGCCAAGCTTCCCCACCTGCCTTGCCGGCCTCTGAGCTGCAACTCTAAGAAACATTGTAACAAATATAGAGGCTAAACAAACCCCCAGAAACCTGCTTGAGTCAGTCAGGCTTCAGCCAGCAGAACCGCAACATTGTTTCAAATACAGAAGGTAAACAAAGGCCAGAACCGCTTTCAGCAGCAGA
>NW_005871897.1:192407-205084 GCF_000147115.1 Myotis lucifugus
GGTGGCGCCCCAACCCCCCTCCATGGGCCTTGCTCTGTGTGTGACAGGGTAGAGCCATAACCTCCCCATTGGCCCTGCCCTGAGTGTGACAGGGTGCAGCACCCCAACCCCCTGATCCGCCCTGCTCTGTGTGTGACAGGGGGCAGTGCCCCTACTCTCCTATCGGCCCTACTCTGTGAGTGACAGGGGGGAGCTCCTCAACCCCCTGATCGGCCCTGCTCTGTGCGTGACAGGGGGGAGCTCCCCAACCCCCTGATCGACCCTGCTCTGTGTGTGACAGGGTACGGAGCCCCAACCCCCCTGATGGGCCCTGCTCTGTGAGTGACAGGGGGCAGCGCCCCAACCCCCTGATCGGCCCTGCTCTGTGAGTGACAGGGAGCAGCTCCCCAACCCCCTGATCGGCCCTGCTCTGTGCGTGACAGGGGATGGCGCCACAACCTCCCCATCGACCCTGCCTTGAGTGTGACAGGGGGCGGTGTCCCAACCCCCCAATCGGCCCTACCCTGAGCGTGACTGAGGGTGGCATCGCAACCTCCCGATCCGCCCTGCTCTATGCATGACGGGGCGGCACCCCAACTCCCCAATCGGCCCTGCTCTGAGCCTGACCAGGGGCTGCACCTAGGGATTGGACGTGCCCTCTGCCACCCGGGAGCAGGCCTAAGCCAGCAGGTAGTTTTCTCCCGAGGGGTCCCAGACTGCGAGAGGCACAGGCCGGGCTGGGGGACCCCCCTCCCCACCCCCCCGAGTGCACAAATTTTTGTGCACCGGGCCTCTAGTATATATATATATGAAAGGTTGTTGGATTTTGTCAAATGCTTTTTTTTGCATCAATTGATATGACTATGTGATTTCTATCTCTCAATTTGTTTATGTGATATGTCACATTTATTGATTTGTGGATATTGTACCATCTTTGCATCCTCAGAATAAATCCCACTTGGCCATGGTGTGTGATCTTTCTAATGTAATGCTGGATCTGATTTGCTAGAATTTTGTTGAGGATTTCAGCATCTATGTTCATCAGGGATATTGGTCTATTATTCTCTTTCTTTGTAGTGGTCTTTATTTGTTTTGGGATTAGGGTGATGCTGGATTCATAGAAAGAGTTTGGAAGTGTTCCTTCCTCTTGGATTTTTTGTAGTAGTCTGAGGAGGATAGGTTTTAGTTCTTCTTTGAATGTTTGGTAAAACTCCCCTGTGAAGCCGTGTGGGCCAGGGCTTTTGTTTGCTGGAAGTTTTTTGATTACTGCTTCAATTTCGTTGGTAGTTATCGACCTATTCGGATTTTTTGATTCTTCCTGATTGAGTTTTGGAAGTTTGTGTTTTTCTAGAAATATGTCCATTTCCTCTAGGTTGACCAGTTTGTTGGAATAGAGTTGTTCATAGTACTTTCTTAAAATCCTTTGTATTTCTGTGCGGTCTGTTGTTATTTCACCTCTTTCATTTATGATTTTGTTTATTTGGATCCTCTCTCAATGCTGACTTTTAAACACCTGGTTACATAATAATAAGTGGACATATACTTAACATGCCAAAATATGTAAAATTTACACACACTTACTCATATAACAAAAATGGCTAGTGTTTTGCTTAATAATAAAATGTTATAAAATTTCCATAAAGTGAGGAATAAAATGAGGCATATTATCACCACTATTAAAATCATTTTTTAATCCTCACCCAAGTGTGTGTATGTGTGTGTGTATATATATATATTGATTTAGAGGGATAGGATAAGAGAGAGAGAGAGAGAGAGAGAGAGAGAGAGAGAGAGAGAGAAACATCAATAGGTTGCCTCCCATATGCACCCTGATGGGATAGACCCAAAACCTAGGTATGTGCCCTGACTGGGAATTGAACCTGCAACTTTTTGTATAAGGGACAATGCTCCAATCAACTGAGCCACCAGCCAGAGCTGTTAATATCTTTTTATTATATAAGTATGCATGTTATGATATAAAATTTAAACATTACAGAAAAATATAATGAAAATTGAAAGTGTCCCCCACTCCCCATAAGTTCATGCTCTTGAAACAGCCAGTATGAATAGTTTGATGCTTTGTTTTCTCAGTGTGTTTTTTTCTAAGCAAATACTAAGACATTATTATTATTATTATTATTATTATTATTATTATTTTTGGACAGATCACAAAATGAGGTAAAAGAACCAACCAACACATTTAGACAGGAGTATGAAGTAGCATCATAATTTTAACTGAGGACACAAAATTATTATTTACAGATGCTTCAACTTTGCATTGATGTGTAACAAACTACCCCAAGACTCAGTGACCTAAGATAACAACCGTTGTATTGTTTTTAAATTTTTATTGATTTAAGAGAGGAAGGGAGAGGGAGAGAGAGATAGAAACATCAATGATGAGAGGAAATCATTGATCGGCTGCCTCTTGCATGCCCCCTATTGGGGATCCAGCCTATAACCTGGCCATGTACCCTTGACCAGAATCAAACCCTGACCTCCTAGTTCATAGGTTGACGCTCACCTGAGCCAATGATCTTGACACTGGGAAGGTTTCCCTGCCTCTTTATATGGCCTTTCTTTGTGGTCTCTCCACTGGGGGAACCAGACTTCTTACAGGGCTGATTCGGGCTCACAAAGCACAAGTAGAATATTCTGGGCTTAAGGCTTAGGCACAGTGTCACGTCAACTGTAGTCTGTTGATTAAAAGCAAGTCCCAAGCCCAGCCCAGAATCAAGATAAGAAGGTACACAAGGGTGTGAAGACTACGAGGTGTGATTTACTGGGGCCATAATTTAACAGACTACTCTCCAGATGGCATAATTTTAGTTACAGAAAACCCAAGAGAATCAACTGGAAACTGCTTAGGAACAATAAGAGAGTTCAGTCAAGTGATTGACAATAGATAAAAACAATTATATACCTACAACAATGTTACCAAGCTTAATGGAATCAAAGATAGTATTTACAATACTGATAATAGTTTACCTCATGACTATTTAGCCATTAGTACATAACAAGTACTATGCTAGGCCCTGGCTATAGAGAGGTACACAAACAATCACAGGTTTATGTCCACCTTATGAGACTTACAGTTTAGAGAAGCAGCCATACATTAAACAAAGTCTTTTGTGTAGGAAAGAAATTTGCATTAGTGAGCTATTGCTGTGATGGAGGCTGTAGCAAACAATCCTCAAGTCTTGTGGCCTAAAAGAACAAATACCTATTGTTCTGTTCAAGACTGCTAAGGTTGCCTAGGGCAACACTACCTTAGTGTATGGGCAGGCTCAAGTCTGTTCCGCTTGTCTGTCAGTCTGGGACCAGCAGTGGCTTATCAGAGTGTGCCCTTCGCCTGCTGCGTGGCTAGAGTCCAAGCCAAATCATGTCAGCACATTTAAAGTCTCTGTTTGGCCCTAACCGGTTTGGCTCAGTGGATAGAGCTTTGGCCCGGGGACTGAAGGGTCCCGGGTTCGATTCCGGTCAAGGGCATATGCCTGGGTTGTGGCCTTGATCCCCAGTAAGGAATGTGCAGGATGCAGCTGATCAATGATTCTCTCTCATCATTGATATTTCTCTTTCTCTCTTCCTCTCCCTCCCTCTCTGAAATCAATAATATATATATATATATATATTAAAAGCCTCTGTTTGCATCATGACTTGCCAAAGCAAGTCACATGAACCAGTCTAATATCAATGATACAGAGATGGATAATTCTATAGCATGGAGGAAGTGAAGAATTAGAAACAATAATTTAATCAACAACTGTCAATAATGTTAGGTTGGAGAGAGCCCAGGATCGGATGATACATGCAGACATGTGATGAGACAATGGACTTCCCCTGGAATTTCTCACAGATCAATGTGCCAGACACACATACCGGCTTCTTCTCCCTTAATCCACATACCCCCACACAGATACTGACTTCTTTCTGAAAACCCCCGCCCATCCCCTGCGGCAGAGAATTCCTTAGTTGAATACCCTGATGATCCCTGAGGCAGAGAATTCCTCAGCTCAGCCCCCAACCCCCACCAAACTGCAGTATAAAAAAAGCGCCCCCCTCCCTGTTGGCGTGAATCCACGTGCCCTGTCTTTGGGGGTACGTGGGTCTCCCGGGGACGCAGAAATAAACCTTTTCCTTTCCTTTCTTTTCTGATTCACTGGACTCTCTATTTCTTGTGCCGCCTCCTGAGCCACCTAACCTAACAAATAATTTGAAGATGTGAATAAGCCCAATGGGGCTTGGGTGTCACACATGGGAAGGACAATGGTGGGACAGATGGCTGAAGAGACAGATCGGGGCCAGGTCATGGAGGGTCTTGTTGGTCTTGCTGAAGATGCTGAATTGCATCTAAGTCATTGCAGAGCCATTGGAGGCTTTTAAGCATGAGGTGACAGGGTCAGTGTACCTTTTAAAAAAGATGCTGCTGTGTGAAGAAGAGACTGGAAGAAGAAAGGCGAGGACGTGGAGAGAGCGGCTCTGAAGCTACTGCAGTAAGTTAAGGTAGTGGTTTGGCTTGGCCAAGGAGAGTGATGATGTGGATGAAGGGGAGCAGTGGGTTTGAGATATATTTTAGAGACAGGATGGTCAGACTTGTTGCGAGTTGGGTGTGAACTGGAGGAAGGACTCAGGATGACTCAGGTTCCTGGCAGCTGCACCAGGTGGACACAGGTGCTCTGGGGAGGACCGGGCGAAGGGAAGATTTGAGGAAGCACATTAAAAGTTTCATTCTGGGTACACGGAATTCCATATAGCTGTGAAACAATACCCAGAAAATCTGTAAGGATTAATTCAACAAGCAGTGCGAAGGATCTATATGAATAAAACTATACACCTCTATTAGCATGATAAAAGAAGAATGGAGTCACTGGAGTGTCAAAGCTTGCACTTGGATAAAAAGATTCAAAATGGTAAAGATGTCAATTTTCATTATATAAATGTATAAATTCAATCCAACTTCAAAATCTTGATAGCATTTTTTTTCCTCGAAACTTGCAGCAATTACCAGGAGCATTTTCCAAAAGAAGAGTGATGAGTAATGCCCTGCTCCATCATATATTAAAATACATTTTAAAGCAACAAAATTTATAGCAGCAGACTAGAGGCAGAGGAATAGACTGGTGACTTAATGCATGAAATAAAGTGTAGAAATATAAATCCAGGAACAGATGAGGATTTGTATGTTACAAGATGCCGTATTCATGTGGTTGGAGAAAAGACAGGTTATTCAGTAAATGGGCTAAAGATACCTGGATGGCTATTTGGAGAAAAAATAAATAAAGCCACATTTACAAAGCTCTATGTCTCTCTTTTTACCTGCTATATACTGCCCCACAGTGTCAGAATAGCATAGTTTAGTAAGTTATATTCACATTGATGTAGGTTTTTTAATTTTTTATTATGAACAATACTGAGAAAAGAAAATTTTATGTAGCATTTTTTTGACAAATGGTGAATCCTCTAGGGTAGATTCTGAAATGTGAAATTGTTGGGTGAGAAAGTATGAACATTTTTTAAGTGCTTATAAATTTCCCTTTGAAATATCAAATTACAACACGGAAGCAGTGGGCAAGAAAACAAAACCAAAACAAACCCAAATGAAATAGATGGATCAAGTTAATTTAAAGAAAAGCAGAAACACATGAAACAGAAAAAAAGCAATAGTTGAGGTGATCAATAAAACCCACAGCCTTTTTTTTTTTTTAAATGAATGACAAAAACACACACACTCTGCAAGTGTGATTGAGGCGGAGAGAGAAGACACAAGTGGCATCAGAAATGACGAAGGAGATGCACGGACACAGAGCAGGTTTTACGGTTAGTTTGTACAGTATCTTAGCTCAAGTCAGAGGGTGAGGCAAAAACAGCGCATGACAAAATTGCCATTGCCATTGCTCTGTAAGTTGTGCTTGTGATAGAGTACATATGCTCTTGCAAATTTTTAATGTTTTTTTCTTCAGCCTTGAGTCTCATTACTATTTCTTGGTTTAGTAGCCAACTTATATGAAAAATACACTTAAGCCGTTGAATTCCCCCTCACAGTGGTGCAGTGTGGGAACAGACCGACTGGATGAGTGGCAGGACCTTGCTCGCATGAGACACAGCCTCCTTAACTGGAATAACAGGAGGAATTGCCCACATGGTTTAATGGGTAGGTTCTCTCTTAAATAAATATTTTTTTATAATGGAGCATGTATAGTTGAATTCACATGTAATAAATGTATGGATGCTATGATGCAACTATATAACACAAAACAAATCCATTTGAAAACCTAGATGAAATGGACAAAAATGTCAAGAAAATATAAATGACTGAAATTGGTCTGAGCAAACCAATAGAAAACACTCACAAATAATAGAAATGGCAAGCCCTAACTGGTTTGGCTCAGTGGGTAGAGCGACGGCCTGTGGACTGAGGGGTCCCAGGTTCGATTCCGGTCAAGGGCATGTACCTTGGTTGCGGGCACATCCCCAATGGGGGGTGTGCAGGAGGCAGCTGATCGATGTCTCTCTCCCATCGATGTTTCTAACTCTCTATCCCTCTCCCTTCCTCTCTGTAAAAAATCAATAAAATATATTTAAAAAAAAGAAAAAAGAAAGAAATGGCAGTTAAGGACCCATCTACCAACCTGCCGGTCCCTTCCTGTCACCCAGGTCACAGCCCTCTGTGGTTATGCAGGCAGGCTCTGCCTAATTTCAGGGGAGAAAAAGATCACTCAAAGTCTTACACGACTGTGCATAGAAAAATGTGGGGACCCACTCATCTTAATTGATAAAACTAGTCTATTCTAATAGCAAGACAAGAAAATACAATTATAGGCTAATCTCACTTATGAATGTAGAGGTAAAACCCCTAAATTACACAGGATCATTGAATCTGGTATATTAAAAGAATAATACGTCTTGATCGAATAGGATTTATCTGAGAAATTAATGTTTGGGAATCATGTAACTATCAATGTGACTTACTGTATTTACAGATTAAAGAGGAAAAATGATGCAATGAACACCGGGAAGAAAACACTAGAAGTAGATATAGGTATCTACCATAAATATACTGAAATAGCCTACTTAATGGTGAATCTTTAGAGCTATTGTTATAGCAACACCTGGACTTCTGCTTTAACTGCTAATACTTACCATTCGAGTGAGGGCTGCCCAATGCAATCTGATAAGCTATGAGGGAGATAAATGTAGTCCAATAACCACAACCAGGGTACTGACAGCGACACAATCCTTCATCTTCCTCAGATTTCCCATTTTACTTGTACTCCTTTGCGGGCATCTGTGCATATGTATACTTAGTTCTGTAACATTTCCTCCTGTTTGGGCTTACACACCCACCACCACAGTCAAGTTCCCTCACCACAGGATCCTTCCTGCTGCCTTTTCATAAGCACATCCAACCCCTCCCACCCTCTACCGCCCAACCCCACAAGGCTGCAGTCAACATGTCGACCAGGGTTTGGTTCTTATTAGACTTGACTGTGGAAGGATCTGCTTCCATGATCCCTGAGTTTGTTGCCAAAATTCATTTCCTTGTGACTGTAGGATTTATGACAGCTTGCTTCTTTAAAACGAGAGAGAGAGAGAGAGAGAGAGAGAGAGAGAGAGAGGGTGTCTAGAGGCTGCTAGTGTGAAAGTCTTATATAATGATAGACATCCCATTGCCTTGTCATATTGTTATCAGAGAAAAGCGTGGATGGCTCTCCTCTGTTGCTAGTGGGAGTGGGGTTCTTGGGGTGCCACTGGAACAGCATTCCTGGAGGCGCCCACAGGAGGAGGAGATGTGGTGGAAAGCTTTATTCCCATGAAATTACATCCCTGGGTTTCTAAAGTCCCATCTCCCTGAGTCCAGTCCTGGAAGAGGTGCCGCTGGGGATTCAGCAGAGCTAGAAGCAAAGCCAGAGTCCCGAGTTTCGCTTCCCGGTGGAGCTGGGTCCGGAGTAGCGCCAGGCTGGTGGCAGTCCGTCCGTCAGTCCTGTGTGTGGGGTCCGCATGGCTAGGAGCCATTGTGAGGATGCAGGAGCGTAAGAGCCCAAGCCAACCAGGACGGTGAGCCAAGAGGCAAGAGAGCAAACTCCTTTGTTTAGGGACTTAAGTATCTCGAATCTTCCCGAGCCTGCAGTGGCCAGGCCTACTCTGGCCAATGGCCTGTTCCCAGTTGTGACTGCTACAGGCAGGTACCTTTCCTACATCATCCAGACTTTACTTAGGCATGCATCCAATATTTGGCCTTCCCTTTGCTTTTTCCCAGACATTCATAACCAGCTTAAATGACAGCGACATCATTATCCTATTCGGTGGAAGAAGTAGACACAGGTCCCACACACACCCAGCCAATGGGAGGGGATTACAAAAGGGCCTGAACCCTTACAAAAGGGGTAGGGGTCATGGGAGCCACATGGGTGACTGCACACCTCACCTCTAACCCACACAATCACCTAAAAAAGAGCTTCTATGATCCAAACCTGAATTTGCTGCCAGGTGAGTAGAAATCTTACTTGATTTGAGTTGAAGAAATCCAGTCCCCCTGCAAAATACTCTCCTTCTAAACCAGTGGTTCTCCATCTTCCTAATGCCGCGACCCTTTAATACAGTTCCTCATGGTGTGGTGACCCCCAACCATAAAATTATTTTCGTTGCTACTTCATAACTGTAATTTTGCTACTGTTATGAATTGTAATGTAAATATCTGATATGCAGGATGTATTTTCAGGGGTCGCGAGTGTTTAAAAACACTCATCTAAAAACACAAGAAAAAAAAATCAGCAACCGTTTGAGAAAAACCAGTGTGATAAGTGAGGTTCCAAGCTCAGCAAACACAAACACTCCTGAGAAAGCATGGAAGAGAAGGAAGGAGGTGTTGGGATTAGCATCAGTTCCTTAGACAGATTCAGGAGTCACCACAAGCATAAAGAGCTGCTAGAAATGGGAAACCAGAGGCCTACAGTGCTGAAGGATGATGCGGAACGAAACCCACCCAAGAAGTGGTCTGAATTGGCAAACGGAAAGTGTGGGCTCTTCCAGGCTGCAGAGTAACATGACAAAGACATGTAAAGTGTGAAAGGCAGGGAGGATAGGTCTTTAGGTTATAAAATGAATCTAATAGATGTTCCAGAGGGAGATAATAGAGAACAGAAATAATAAAATTTCCTAGAGCTGAAGATGGAAACACAGAGTGCTGATCAGTATTCATTTAAATAACCCACGGTGACACCTTAGATATATTCTAGCACCACAAGGATAAAGAGCAAATCTTTGAAACTTCCAGAGGGAAGAAACAGGGTTCCAAGAAAGCAAAGAGCATCAGATTTGTATCAGTGGCAACAGTGGATCCTTGGAGAAAACAGAGTTCAAAATTCTGAGAGAAAAGTATGGACCTGAAATTCTCTACTCAATTGAAGTATCAGTCAAGCAAGGGAAAGATAAAGATGTGTTTATATATACAAGTATTTTGGAATTTAGTCACGCAGAGCCCTTCTTTGAAAGTATTATTTAAGGATGTGCTCCAGCAAGATGAAAAAGCTAAATCAAAGAAAAAGGAAGGTCTGGGACTTGAAAAAAGCACAGTGATGACACAACAGACCATTTAATGATGTGGTTAAGGGTAAGAAATTTTGATGCATAATTTAAAAAGGGGGAGCAATTTGGAACAGAATTTTGATGCATAATTTAAAAAGGGGGAGCAATTTGGAATAAACCCCCCAGCTGCTGTCAACATAGGAGGTGGGGGTGGGGGTCTGGGGAGAGAAGTGAAAGCATGCCAAGAGACTTATTTAAGTTCATAAAGAGAATATGGATATTAACTACCACTGTAGAGAGAAAAGAGAATTTCTTTATCTATCTATCTATCTATCTATCTATCTATCTATCTATCTATCATCTCTTCATATCTATATACAGGGTGTCCCAAAAAATATATACATAGTTTAACAGCTGATAGTTCAATTTTGAAAATTAAATGAATTTAAAAAACACTGCCTTTATAGTTATTCAAAGTGTGTGTATAGATTTCGTTGAGACACCTATATTTCCAAAACAACTAGAAAAATAAATTGAACCAAGAAAACCATCAATTTCCAGAAAATTAAAGAAAGAAATGGAAAAAAGAAACGAAGAAACTATGACCATAGAAGACATGAAATATGGTGGCAAAAATGAACTCAAGTATTAGTATTCAGATTCCAAGTGCATGAATTAAACTTCTCCATAGGAAGGCAGAAACTATAGCTACCACTTAGTGCATATTAGCTATGTTTTAGCATTGTACTAAGCACTATAAATAGATATTTTTATTAAAAGCTGCAAATAGATAATTTATTTAAAGATAATTTTATAAATAGATAATTTAACCTCCGCAAGGTGGGTTCTAATTTTACTCTCCTGTTACAGAGGAGAAAACTGAAGCTTAAGAGAAATTAGCCATTTGCTTACAGAGCAGAAACAGGGCTCTTTGATAATTAAGGCCATGCTTTTAATCATATTATTAAACTGCTACTTAGCTGGATTAAAAAAACACACATTATATACATATATTTGTGAGAGATAAACCAATCTGCTCTGGCCGGTTGGCTCAGTTGGTTGGGCATTGTCCCAGGCACTGAAAGGTTGCTGGTTCGATTGTTGATCAGGGCATATGCCCGGTGGTTCGCGTGCTCAATTCCCAGTAGGGGGTGCGCAGGAGGCAGCCAATCAATGTTTCTCTCACATTGATGTTTCTCGCTCTCTCTCCCCCTCTCTCTAAAAATCAATAAAAAATCTTTAATAAAAGAGATAAACCAATTTGAAAATAAAGTGTTGGAAAAGACATACTACGCAAATGATAAAATGAAAGGGAGCAGGTGCCATAATATTGATATCAGTGTCACAGGATGTGAATAAGGCAACTTTGAGAACAGTACATATAATTGTGTTTATGTCAACAAAAATCATGTGTGTGTTATGTGCTGCAGAATTAGTAGTGATATGAAGGGGTTTTATACGGAGATTGAGTTATCATATAATGCTGTTTTATTTGTGTAATTAAAAAAGATTGTTTTTTTTTAATAGAAGTAATAAACACCATCCCTGATCTTTAGCAGTTTATTAGTTTAGCTTGGGAGTAGGCAGCTACCCAACTGTTTGTAATGCAAACCAAGAGAGGAACTGGGGAGAGAGGCTGTGTACTTTGCTGGGTGAATACAAAACTAAGCCTTAAAAGTGGGGGTGAACTGGGGATGCTTTTCAATGGAGGTGTCACCAACCTTCTTTCATCATGCTGTGACAATCCCCCCTTTCCGCTCAGGGGTTGCAGGGGCAATCAATAGGCAGTGTCTAAGAATGACAGTGTTAGCCACGCGTCTCCTTTTCAAAGCAGTGGAATGTTTTCAATCAGAAAGAAAAATGAAAAAACCCCACAACAATTCAACTTTTCTTATTTCATCCAAACCGGGGTGTCTGTCACTTCGCAGTTGCTATGACAACAGCAGCTCTCCTCCTTCTTCATTTGGATCTGTTTCCAAACTGAGAACAATGAATGTAAAAGATCAGAAAATGGGGCAAGCAAGGAGGCAGTCAAGGCATTAGGATTCTTTACCCTGGAGAACAGAACGCTAAGAGGCGGCAATTACATTGTTCTGGGCTATTAAAGGTTACTACTACTTAAGTAGTTCTCTGCTTGGGCCCAAGATAAAATCAGATTTATTTTAACTGGAGGGAAATAGCTTTAGGGAGAAAAGGTCCCTGACAGAAAGTTCTGTGAGTCTGCTTTTCCTTTCTTAGGGTGGACTGCAGAGGAGGTGGCACTGGAATTGTGTCACTTGCAGTGGTTGTCACCTTCCCCTGAAAAGTTCTTGATCACGGAACATTCTGTGGGGCTAAGATGTATGAACACTTTTCCTCCCACCTTCTAAGTTCTTCTAGCTGGGCTAATAATCAGATTAACAGGAAAAAAATGGTTAAATATATGCACACGGGGAATTCACATAAGTATGAACATTCCAAACACAGAGAGGCAACATTGGGTATATAAGAAATTTTTAGACAAAAAAGAAAAGGGAGGGGTGGGGTATTGGATTTCAGAAGTGAGAACTGGTGATTTCCAGGGAGTTGAGGGAGAGTGGAACATGTATGGCAGGAAAATTCTTGCCAGGTGATTCAAACAACAGGTACAGGGGGTATTTTGCTAACAGGCTTGGAGTCTTCCTGTGAGGGTGAAGCTGCTTACGGCCAAGGCGCCCTTCCTAATGCAGGTTTCTCTGCCTGCATCTCTTGGGAGTTTTATTTCTTAACTAGAGGCCCGATGCATGAAATTTGTGCAAGGGGCTTGGCCCTCACAGCAGCCCCGGCTGCCTCTTGGACCCTTCTCCCCCCCATCCCCCACCCACTGGTCATTCTGGAAGGTCGTCCTGGAAGGTCATTCTGCAGTGCTGCTGGGGTCCAGCCCCAGCGGGTCCAGGGGTTCCCAAAGGTGTGGACGGAGTCGGCGAAGAATGAATGACATGGAGGCAGTGTTCAGGTGATCATCATAGCCAGGTTCTTCTCTTTATTGTCATCTAACATCTGTATATATACTATTTGGTCCCAATCCTATCCATTCTATACAAAAGGCCAGGGGGCTTCCCATCTCCATTCAAAGGTTACTCTATTGTTCCACTAAGCTACAAGGAAGTAACTGAAGGAGGTCACTCCAAGCAAAGATCAAAGCGACCAACCAC
>NW_005871897.1:205628-208136 GCF_000147115.1 Myotis lucifugus
ATAACAACAACAACAAACAACAAACACATGGTCCTTTAAGTGTTTTTATATTGAAATATAAAATTCCTCTCTGTTTTATCTTTATTATCTCAATCCTTGCAACAACCCCAAAGAAAGACACCGTCACTACTCCTGATAATAAAGCTGTTGGGCGGAGACTTTTGCACCTTGCCCCAGGCCACAGAGCTGATGTGTGGCAGAGCTGTGACTCGAACCCAGAAAGTCTGTATCCTTAACCAATGGTAGCATCTCATGATAGACAATAACTCCCTTGAAATGGTTCCCATTGTGTTTGGGGCCTTGGAAGGAATCCTGTATAAAACCCCCATGGAGCCCTAGCTGGTTTGGCTCAGTGGATAGAGCATCAGCCTGCAGACTGAAGGGTCGAGGGTTCAGTTCCGATCAAGGGCACATGCCCAAGGAGAAACCAAGATGGCGGCATAGGAAAACACCGGAAATTGCTGCCTCCGACAACAACTTCAAAAATACAACTAAAAGACAGAACGGTCATCATCCAGAACCACAGGAAGGCTGGCTGAGTGGAAAGTCTACAACTAGAAGGAAAGAGAAGAGCACACAGACTCAGAGGAGCTACAAAAGTAAAGTGCAGAGGTACGGAGGGTACGGAGGCGCGCACGGAAAGGGGCAGGCACCTGAGGACGTGGCTGTCTTTTTGAATCGGGAGGGAGTCACAAGCTCCCGACTGCTCTGAACTCAGGTTCCGGGAAATCTCTGGGGTCCCAGGGCTCATACGGGGAGAAACTGGACGGTCTGGCAGCAGGCAGAACTCGGAACTTGAGGGCGGCTTTCCCTCAGAGGTGCTTGCAGCAATTACCGGGACACTGAGACGCGCAGCCCCTTAGGGCAGGGCTGAGAATCAGCCATAGCTGCTTGCTCCTCCCTGTTGATTCCGAGACCCCGCCCCATCCAGGCTGCTGCAAAGCCTTTTGCATATGAATGCCCGGGTCCTTTGCAATCTGAAAATTACCTAACAAATTGCAGCTGGGCCAGACAGACCCAGAACTTCCAAGAGAAGGCCCAAGGCCCCACAGCAGCTTGCATTGCTTCACAGCTGGGCCTCATCTGGGCACCCCCAAACCCCCCAAAAAAGGAAGGGGAATCTGCATATCTCTTTGTAGCTCCTGCTGGGTAACCTCAGGAAGAGGCTTAATTAGCACCTCCTTAGATCCAAGAGCCAGTGTACCCAGTGGTCAGAGTGGGACCATCCAGATTACAACTGCTCAGATCCATAAGGGACACACCCAGGGGGCAGACTCAGTGAGCACCAAAGCCCCACTGAAGCAAGTCTTGCCCCAGAAGGGTGTCTCCAGCACAGAAGTTCTCCCACTGTAGACACAGCTGATTCTCACAGCCAATTGGCCTGGAGGTCAATTCCTCCCAGTGATACCTACAACAATCAAGGCTTAACTACAACAAGACTGTGCACAAAGCCCACAAAGGGGTGCACCAAGAGTGTCCACCTCAGGTAATTGGGGAGGCTGAGCCACTGGTCCCTATAGGACACCTAGCACACAAAGCCACTCTACCAACACAGTGAAGCATAAAAAATGCGGAGACAAAGAAAACAGGTCACAAATGACAGAAATGGAGGAAAGCAAACTACTGGATATAGAGTTCAAAACCACGGTTATAAGGTTTTTCAAGAATTTTCTAGAAACCGCCAATAAATTTAGTGAGACCCTCAAGAAATCTAGTGAGACCCTCAAGGTTATGAAAAAGGACCAGCTAGAAATTAAGCATACACTGACTGAAATAAAGAATATTATACAGAGTTCCAACAGCAGATTAGAGGATCCCAAGAATCAAGTCAAAGATTTGAAATACGAAGAAGCAAAAAGCACCCAACCTGAAAAACAAAAAGAAAAAAGAATCTAAAAATATGAAGATAGTGTAAGGAGCCTCTGGGACACTTTCAAGCGTACCAACATCCAAATTATAGGGGTGCCAGAAGAAGAGAGAGAGCAAGATATTGAAAACCTATTTGAAGAAATAATGACAGAAAACTTCCCCTACCTGGTGAAAGAAATAGACTTCCAAGTCCAGGAAGCGCAGAGAACCCCAAACAAAAGGAATCCAAAGAGGACCACACCAAGACACATCATAATTAAAATGCCAAGAGCAAAAGACAAAGAGAGAATCCTAAAAGCAGCAAGAGAAAAACAGTTACCTACAATGGAGTACCCATACAACTGTCAGCTGATTTCTCAACAGAAACTATGCAGGCCAGAAGGGAGTGGCAAGAAATATTCAAAGTGATGAATACCAAGAACCTACAACCAAGATTACTTTACCCAGCAAAGCTATCATTCAGAATTGAAGGTCAGATAAAGAGCTTCACAGATAAGAAAAAGCTAAAGGTGCCAAAACCAGTTTGGCTCAGTGGATAGAGCGTCGGCCTGTGGACTGAAGGGTCCCAGGTTCAATTCCGGTCAAGGGCATGTACCTGGGTTGCGGGCACATCCCCAGTAGGAGATGTGCAGGAGGAGG
>NW_005871897.1:209644-213840 GCF_000147115.1 Myotis lucifugus
TGAATAGGCCTGTTGGAAATCACAGTCACATGAAGTGCCTGCCCCTCCCTGGCCTTTGTTTCCCTCTTAGGAAAATGAGCACGGCCCCTGAAGTTCTATGTTCCTAGAGCTACGCAGCCTGGAGATGGGCTGCATTCCATGGACTTGGCAGTGTCGCCCGATTCCAACCCCCCCCCCCCCGCCCCCCCGACTTCTCCCCTCTGAGCACTGCCGGGGAAGTAGACATGAGACGAAGAAATTGGGCCTGTTGTGTGGAAACCAAATGATGCTGCATAAGAACTGACACTGCGCAAGAGCCAGCGGCATCGCTTGTGGAACAAGCACCTGGGAGCACTCCAAGAATGAGGTCTGGGCTCGCGCCCGGAGGGGTTAATAGAAATAAAGTCATGCCTTGCGGTTCACAGGGGCTGTTTGACCTCCAAGGAGAGTGACCTTGGAAGATTGTAACCCCTGATTCTCACCAGTTTCTTCCCCAGAGGCTCTGCTCTTTGTCTTCTTCCCAACCGGCTGTGGTCTTGCATCCCCGACAAGGCTTGGAAAGACCTGAAGCAGGGACAACACCTTGTTGTAAATTCACGGCTGTCTCCTTGATATCTATCCACAGGCTGAAAAGGAAGGGCTCATTGTTTTGAGGTAACCTGGGGCCAAATGTGCTCATTGTTTTGAGGTAACCGGGGCCAAATGTGCGGAAACACTTATCTGAGAAAATGAGATGGGTGAGAGGAGAGAGGAAGACAGAATAAAGTGTCTCTTTATTTTCTTGAGGGTGGGGTGGGCCCGGTGGTAGCAGAGACCATGCCCATAATCCATGGTGAGAGGCGTTCCCAGCTGAGATGGGGTGACGCCCAGGGAAATAATCTGGCTGTGTCAGTGGTAATTAAATGGAGCATGGCAATTCTCTCAGAGGCCACTGCTTGTTGCAGAAGCAGAGCACAACCTTCACTCGCAGCTACTCACCTGCGGAAAGGTAAAGGAGCCCCGTTTTGCTGAGGGTCCTGAAGCTGGGGAGACATTCCGCCCAGGGCCCTGTCCCCAAGACCCCCCTGAAAGGATTCTATTGAACAGAACGCTAAGCCAAGAAAGAGAATCTTTTTTAAAAAAATCTTTATTGTTCAGATTATTACAGTTTTTCCTCCTCCCCCCCCCCATAGCTCCTCTCCCACCCCACCCTCTACCCTTACCCCCCCACTGTCCTCATCCATAGGGTGTACGATTTTTTTCCAGTCTCTTCCGCACCCCCCACACCCCTTTGCCCCCCGAGAATTGTCAGTCCACTCCCTAAGAAAGAGAATCTTGGCATATGTTTTTAGGGAAGGGAGAGAGAGAGAGAGAGAGAGAGAGAGAGAGAGAGAGAGAGAGAGAAGGAAAGAAGAAAGGAAGGAGAGATTAAGATGGACAAATACTTTTCCAAGGGCTTGCTACGCACCAAGCTCAGTGATGTGGGTGCCGTGGGGAAACAAGGGTCTTGGCAACCTTTGGTTTCTGGGCCGGACAGGTTCTGTCTCAGCTACTCAGCGCTGCTACCGTAGCGTGGAAGCAGCCACGGACACATGTACCTGGATGAGGGTGGCTGTGTCCCCCATAAAGCTTGCTTTACAAAATCAGACAGCGGCTGGATTGCCTGTGACTTAGAGTTTGCCAATCCCTGGTTCAGAGCAAAGTTCTTATACCCACTGTTACAGCGTCATGCGGGAGCCTCATAATACAGTCGGCCCCCGTTACCTGTGGGAGGATACCTGCCAAGGCCCCAGTGGAGGCCTGAAGCCGCCTATGGCACCAAACCCTATATCTGAAGCCGGACAACTAATGGGTCTGAGCTGCCTGTCACTACTTGAGCCAGTTAAGCAGAGAGAGCATTGAATCATATATGAGTGTTTATTCCAATAATCCTGACAGTATGCGAGAGCAGCAGGTCATTAATGAAAATCTGCTCTGACTCCTCCTACTAGCTGGCTGATTAGATAAGGATAAGGAAGAGAGGCTACATGGGAAGGGGAAGGGGAAGGGGAGCAGGATAACGGCTGCAGGGTCCGTGGTCCCTGTGTCTCCTTCCAGTATTTTGAAGTCCGATAACAAGGTAGTTAATTTTCAATGGTGTTAAAACCCAGTTCTATCAGTTCCTGAGACTGGAGAATGGTCAGCATTCCTGAGGCAAACTTCTGAATGGGGTCAGGGTCCAGGCACAGCAACCAGATCAAAGTGTCTCCTGTCCTCTGTCTGTTCCCAAAATGTATTTTCTTTTGCCCGGCTGGTGTGGCTCAGTGGTTGAGCATTGACCTATGAACCAAAAGGCCACTGGTTCGATTCCCAGGTTGTAGGCTTGATCCCCCGTGTGGGGGAGGGGGGTCCCAGGAGGCAGCCAATGGATGTTTCTTTTTCATCAATGTTTCTATCTCTCTATCCCTCTCCCTTCCTCTCTCTCTAAAAAATCAATAAAAATATATTTAAAAACTATAAAAAATAAAAATCTTTCAAAATGTATTTTCTTTTCTGAGCAATGGACTCATCCAGGCTCCAAGGTGTCTCTTATCTTTTTACAGCCCTGTTTTCTACTTGCAGTACACCTTCCAGTTTCCCAGGGTTTATAAGAAAACTGCTCCTCTATAGTTGGTAAGGTGAGTCATCATTAAACAACCGTGGCTCTATTCTTCTTATGTGCCCTTCCCCCTATCATTCTACTATGCTATTTCCTGTACACACAGACCTATGATAAAGTCTAATTTATAAATTACGCACAGTGGGAGATTAATAATAACTAATAATGAAATAAAATGATATTGTAATATACTGTAATAAAGTTGTGTGAATGTGGTTTCTCTGTCCTTCAAAATATCTTTTTGTACTGTACTCACCCTTCTTGGTATGAAGTGAGGTGACACAGTACCTGTGTGATGACATGAAGTGAGGGGACACAGGGCCTGTGTGATGAGATGAAGTGAGGGACACAGTGCCTGTGTGATGACATGAAGTGAGGGACACAGTGCCTGTGTGATGAGATGAAGTGAGGGGACACAGGGCCTGTGTGATGAGATGAAGTGAGGGACACAGTGCCTGTGTGATGACATGAAGTGGGGGACACAGGGCCTGTGTGATGAGATGAAGTGAGGGGACACAGGGCCTGTGTGATGAGATGAAGTGAGGTGACACAGTGCCTGTGTGATGAGATGAAGTGAGGGGACACAGGGCCTGTGTGATGACATGAAGTGAGGTGACACAGTGCCTGTGTGATGACATGAAGTGAGGGGACACAGGGCCTGTGTGATGAGATGAAGTGAGGGGACACAGTGCCTGTGTGATGAGATGAAGTGAGGGGACACAGTGCCTGTGTGATGAGATGAAGTGAGGGGACACAGGGCCTGTGTGATGAGATGAAGTGAGGGGACACAGGGCCTGTGTGATGAGATGAAGTGAGGGGACACAGGGCCTGTGTGATGCATGAAGTGAGGGAATGAAATCGGTATTGTGAAGTAGCATTAGGCTATGACAATGGTGACTTGAACACAAGCACTGTAATATTGCTACAGTCCATCTGGTAACTGAGATGACTACTGGGCATGTGGACACACTGGACAAAGGGATGGTTCCTGTCCCCAGCGGGACTGAGCAGGACAGTGCCAGATTTCATCCCATGCTACTCAGCATGGCATGCAATCTAAAACTTATGACTGTGGACATGGTTCCACGGGTGTATCCACATGTCCGAACCCATCAGGTTGTGCACAGTGAATATGTACAGTTTTTGTGTCTATCAATTATACTTCAATAAAGCTGCTTTTTAAAAACAGTGTTTTCAGAGCCGTGTTGGAGATTAAATGGTTTTTAAGGAGTGGATGGAAAAGGATGGAATGGGAGTGAAGATCATTCCTGAAGGACTGTGACAATAAGAAATATTATGCGGTGACAAGGAGGATAAGGATGAAGGGCAAAAGTTTTTTTAAATTGGGACCGCCCGACCGAGGGCTGGAAGGGTCGGGGGCAGAGATGAAGTGATGAGGCAGGGTCTTGAAGAAGGAAGGCCCCAGAATCCGAAGAAGGGTGCAGGGAGCTGCTGTGGAAGCAGGGCCTTGTCCGGGGAGAAAAGCACCGTGATGATGCGCACGCGCGAGGGGGCAGATGGTGGAGGAAGCCCCTGTCTGGGGTTTTGCCAGGTGGTGGTTGTCCTGGTGGGGAAGAGAACCGAAGACCCACTCAAGCTT
>NW_005871897.1:216705-221667 GCF_000147115.1 Myotis lucifugus
CATGCTACTCAGCATGCCATGCTATCTAAAACTTATGACTGTGGACATGGTTCCACGGGTGTATCCACATGTCCGAACCCATCAGGTTGTGCACAGTGAATATGTACAGTTTTTGTGTCTATCAATTATACTTCAATAAAGCTGCTTTTTAAAAACAGTGTTTTCAGAGCCGTGTTGGAGATGAAATGGTTTTTAAGGAGTGGATGGAAAAGGATGGAATGGGAGTGAAGATCATTCCTGTAGGACTGTGACAATAAGAAATATATGCGGTGACAAGAAGGAGAAGGATGAAGGGCAGAGTTTTTTTAAATGGCAGCACTGACCGAGGCTGGAGGTCGGGGCAGAGATGAGTGATGGGCAGGGTCTTGAGAAGGAGGCCCAGGATCGAGAAGGTGCAGGGAGCTGCTGGGGAGCAGGGCCTGTCCGGGAGGAAAGTGCCGTGATGATACGCATGCAGCGAGGGGGCAGATGGTGGAGGAGGCCCTGTCTGGGGTTTTGCCAGGTGTGGCTGTCCTGGTGGGAAGGAACCGAGATCCACTCAAGCTTGCTCAAGCGAGTGTCAGTTCGAACTGCACGCAGAAATCAAGGAGAGGTGCTTAGTCTAACAGAACCTTACATTCCTCAGTACTGAAGCCTACAGGTAGGCGGGTCAGGTGTTAGGGCTACTAAGGAAATGGTAACGAACTGAAACTCTTTCCAGCCACCCCTCCCCCCCTCGGAACTCCAAGGGTAGCGTTAGCCTCATGGCCGCATGTCAACTAAAGCTCTCATTTTTTCCCCCTAGAGGCCCCTGCAGTGGTCTATCGCTATATCCCATTGGCCAGGCTGAGTCACAAGCCACTCCATCTGCAAGAGGGTTTGGAGAGGCAAGTATATTTAATTGGGGCACATTGTTCCTCACTCCAAGTCAGGGTTGTCTTCTGTAGAGAGAAGGAGGAGGCAATGTGGTTGGGCACACAGCCTGGCCTCAACAGAAGAGTACATGAGGGAGAGGCGGGCCTCGCAGAGCTCTGAGCCGGGAATGGAGACCCTGGCGGACGGTGGAGAACGCCGCCTTCGCCCGTCCCTGCGCTGCTGTCCTTTCTCTGCTGACTCTCTTCTGTTGATGTTTTCTGTCTGCTGGGTACAATTTTTGCTTCCCCACAGATAATGCTGGCTGCACAACTGACTTTTGTTTAGCTGCTTCAGTTCCTCAGCTCCACACTCAGGAACATATCAGGTTGGAGACGTGTCCAGCCAGGCTTGCAGATTCTGGGCTTCTGGGCTGACCCACGCGTGGCTGCACAGTGGCTGGGCTGTGGGGTGCAGTCTCAGCCAGACCAGAACTCAGGAACGCCAAGGGCAGCCTCCCTTTGAAGGACCTCTGGGCGTGGCGGGGGCGGGGCTTGTGGAATTTCCACTTTCTCTGGGAAAGAAGGTGGGGTCTTGACCTACGGGTGAGTAGGGGGTAGGTGGGTAAGAAAGCCTAGGAGACTAAGCCTCTGAAACAACCACAGAAATGGAAGCCTAGAAGGTAGTCAGAACCGTATAAAGGGCCCAGCTGAGCTTTCAGACCAACCCTTGCACAAATTCCCTTCTTCATGCTGAGTTTTCCTCCAGAAGAGTTCACAGCATGTGAAGAGGAGGGGAGGCCAAGGCTGGGCTCACCCAGGGTTGGCGCTTTCCCAGGGAGGTGAAAAAGTTAAAAGGCGGATTATCATCTGTTGCCAAAGAGAAATCTCATGTACGATATCAGAGGCCTGGCATTTCCTGTGGGATGACTACATGGTCCAGGGTATGATCATGAGAGAGGAGGGCTAAAGAGGCAGAGAGGTGAAGGCTATAGAGTTGAAAAGGTAAAATATTTGGGGAGCATGGGTAGTGGATGGGTGGCTCAAATGGTACTGAAGTCACTTGGGATAGTGGCAGGATTTGAAATGGAGAGGAAAATGGAGTGTTTAGTAAAAGAAGAGGGTGGCTAGGAATGAGTGGGGAATTGTGATGTGAGGATAGAGAATCAAATCTGGGCATCATTTTTTTATTCCTCTCTCTTCCTCACTATCCATACCCAACAAATGACTAGATCTTCTATTCCCTTCTATTTCCACTGCCATCACCCTAGTCCAATTCACCATTTTCTCTCATCTTTACCACATGAAAACTAACCAGCATCCCCTAGTGACTTTCTTCAAACCATTCTCCCGTACTGTAGCCAGAGCAGCCTATTAAGAATTATGACTCTTGCTTGGCCAGTGTGGCTCAGTGGTGGAGGACCGACCCATGAACCAAGAGGTCCCTGATTGGACTCCTGGTCCAGGCACATGCCCAGAAGGGGGCATGCAAGAAGCAGCCAACAGATGTCTTCTCTCTCTCTCATTGATGTCTCCATTTCTCTATCCCCTTCCCTTCCTCTCTTTCTAAAATCAATAAAAATATATTAAAAAGTATGACTCTTATCACTGCTAAAGACTTTAATGGCTTTTTAGTGGTCTTAGGATAAGCAAATGTAGGGAATTGTAAGCTCAAAATATTTACTTTCCCTCCCTAGCAGAGGATTCTACTTCCCCGCCTTTCTGATGTCGGGCTTAATCATGTGACTTGCAGGGACCCGCCCCTTGCCCCCGCAGGAGGATTATATTTTCCTATTTTCTTGAACACAAAAGCTAACGGAATGTGGGCCAAAGTGATGTGTGTTATTTCTAAGCAGAAGTACTGAGATATATGGCTCCTCATTTCTCTCTGTTCCCTCCTGTATAAGATTGGCATTGGCCCAGATGAAGGCTGATCCATCAGGCATGAAGACAACGTGGAGACAAGACCCATGACGGACATATAACATGAGTGTAAAATAGAATGCTGTTGTAGGCCATTGACTTTTATTACTACAGCAAAACTTAATATAGTCCGCAAGGCTCTGAATGATTTAATGATTTGGCCCAATATCTCCAGCCTTATCTAGCCAATATTTCCCCTTTACCTGACTAACTCCTATTTTTATTTCCAGATCCCAGCTTAAATGTCACTTCCCCAGAAAAGTCTTTTCTAACTCCCTCGCTTCCCCTCCAACACTGGACTAATTTAGATCGCCTATTATTCTACCTAACATCTTTTTCATTTCCTTCCTTCCTATCGCTCAAACACAGTCTTTAATATTTCTTGAGCACGATTATCTGCTTACTGCAGGGTAATGTAAGTCCAGAGAGGGCAGACATTACGTCCATGTGATTCTTCATTATGTTTCAGTGCCTGGTACACAGTAAGCACTCAATTAATATGTTTTTAATCGAATGGGCAAATCTGAGTCCAGATAACAGGTGAGCCCAGAATCCAAGGAGAGTCTGGTACATGAAATGTGAAGAGATGGGTGGGAAGCAAGAAATGGATGCAGTGCAAATAGAAACCTGTGAGGAGAAGGGTTGGTGTAAGGAGAAATTACTAAAGACAAAAGTTCACAGAGGAGGGGCCTCTTAGAAGATGCCAGGTGGGGAGAGAGCTGTCAGGGCACAGAGCAGGCCATGCACTGAGCTGCCATCCTGTCTCCTCTGCTCGTTTTGGGATTTCTCATTTCATCAACTTGTTGAACATCTCCTAGATGTTGGGTATTAGGAGAGATGCAATTAATAAATAAGTGAATTCTTAGTTTCATTAGCTTCCCAAGTAGGGAAGACAGACATAAACAAAATAATTATGAGTGAGAGATGAATTCTTCAAGAGAGAAGTTCAGAGGCCATGGGAAATTCCACAGAGAAACACCCCTGTGCTTGCCTTTCCCGTCTCTGCTATGCTTTCTGTTCGCAATGACCTTTTGCCTGATCGTTGCTTGCCCAAATTTTACCCATAGTTCATGGCCGCAACTCAGAAGTTACTTTATTTAAAAGGACAGAAAATAAATAAACCTGCCGATGGTCATGAGATGCCATGGTCCAGGGCTACTCAAGACAATGGCATTTCTGTTGAGGTCCTCTTCACCCTGACCTGAACGAAGCGTTGCAGGTGTTTGCAGTGGGATGCTGTCCGCATACACTGGCACAGAGGAGAGCTAAGAGTGTGGGGCACTGACAGCGTCAGCCACGCTTCCTCACTGCCTCAGATTAAACCCCATGGCCAGCCTCCCTTCTCCCCTGACTGGTTCTGATGGAACTATATGCCTTTAGTAGTTCTGCCTTATCTTGTGCATTCATGTCTTTCTCTTCCTTTCCTGTAAGCTGCTGGAAGCAGGAACCATGTCTAATTTATCTTTTTATCCTTTTCATGGCTTAGCAGAGGTCCTGTCGCAGAGAATCTATTTTCTCAATAACTGTTTGCAGAATTGAATTGTGGAGGACACCATTGCTCCCCAGGGCACGGTTAAATCAGGTCTGCTTTTCTAAACACCACCAGAAGGCACCGTCATAACATTGTCATTGATTTAGAGAACCTATTTCCAGAATTTTATCTATTAAAATTAAAATTTTTTTAAATCAAGATATGCATGGTAACACGTTCTGTAATACAGAAGCACTATCGACAAAAAGCAACAGACTTTCACCTCCCCTGTATCTTCTCTCCAGGGGCAGCTTCCTTTAAACTGTTTCTGTTCATTGCCACCAAAATTCTAGATTCTGTACATCCAGCTCTATTTTGTTTGTTTGTTTGTTTGTCTGCTGCAGGCAATTTTTATTTTTTCTTTTCTATGAAAGATGAGGGTTTGGGTACATGAACATAATCCCTCTATCCTTCTCCCAGTGGCTGGTACATTTGTTTTTAGTTCTTGAAAAATTACTTTTGTAACTTTATATAATATGGTTTAAGGGCTATTTCTATCCTACCATTTATTTTATCAATGTTATTTTCCTACATCTTTTGTGTGATTAGAACATTAGTGTTTCCTTTCTTTTCTCCTTCTGCCTCAACTTGACCTTCTCTCTCCCCTTTTCTGGCGCCCACCCTTGTATCTCACATTGCCAAGATGGTTAACAGCTACATTCTGTTCTTCAAAGACGG
>NW_005871898.1:0-5714 GCF_000147115.1 Myotis lucifugus
ATAGTTAATGCCAAATGGCCTCAGAGTGAATTCTTCCGGAATGTCAAATAAAAATTGATACCTTTTAATCAACTCTTCTGAGCTCTTCAAAGGAATTAAAGGAAAAGAGAAAACACTTCCCAAAACAAAATTTTATTTAGGTGACCCTTGCACTCATGTTCAAAGGCAAAATTAAAAGCATACAAAAATGACAGGTCAATATTCCCTTGAAGAACATACATGTAAAAAATCCTCAACAATATACTAAGAAACTTAAAAGCACACTGAAAGTATCATTTATCACAATCAAGTGGGATACCGTCCTAGCATGAAAGGATGGTTCTAGGTACGTAAGACAGAAAATGTGATCCATCTCATCCTCAGAATGAAGGATAAAATATACCATCATATAAATAGATATAGAATAAAGACTTTAAAATTAAAAATCACTTTAGAATTAAAAATCATCGTTGATTGGGTGTTGAAATGATGGATCTCAATATACTAAAGGCCACACTGGAGAAGCCAACAAGTGACATGCTACACAGAGAAAATTTCAAAACTTTCCTTCTTATATCAGGACAGAGACAAGGGCTTCCCTGTGATAACTTCTATTCATCAAAACTAGAAGTTCTTGTCAGAATAATTAGGCAAGAAAAGGAAATTTAAAATGTCTAAATCAGAAAGAAACAAGTTAAAATGTTTCTTCTTCTCTGTATACAGATGGCATGATCTTGTACATACAAAACCCTAAAAACTGTATGAGAAGCTAATAGAACTAGAATTCAAGAAAGATGTAAGATAGAAAACTAACAACAAATGGTTAGTGATCCTGCACACTCTCAACAGAGTGTCTTCATGACTCTAGGAAATATGTGGGGCTGTTTCAGAGGAAAGTGAAGGAAGAAAACTTGAACTGGCTGAACAACAAGGAGATGATAACCTAATGAAATAAGGATGTGTGTGTCCTAGGTCTTGCTTAATCTCCCCATCATGATCCCAGGTAGCTTTCCCCTCAATGTGGCACTGAGTCAGGTGCAGGTTCCAGTTGACCCCCATCCTGTGGGGACACGGTGACAGCAGTCCCAAGGGTCACATGCAGACATCACATTTCCATTAAGAAGATTTTCTGAACCTAAACTTAATTATTTCTAAATCATTACCCACATTTTCCCCTAAACACACCTGGTCATGATGGAGATTCTTCTATATCCCAATGTATGAAACTGGATTTACAACAGAGTCAAGAAAATAAACACCACAAATGAGACAGTGGAGCTACTACATGTCTAGCACCAAACTCCCCTGAAGGAATAAGACCTGGATCTCTGTCTGTGTCTTTATAGTTATGCCTCTGGTTACCGGGGACCCACACAGACACTCCTCTCTCTCGAACACTTGGTCCACTGGCTCTAGGTTCACACTCTGGTCTTAGTTTATCCTCTGATCACTTTGTAGGGAAAATAGTGTCAGATGGAACTTCCCATCTCCTGAACATGAAACTCCTGCACTTTTACTTCTTTCTCAGGTTGTGAGGGTTACTTTCTCTTGGTTGTTGTTACTGGTGACTGTCAAAGGTATCTCTCATTTTAAAGCTCTTCTTTTTCTTTTTATGAAAATTTTCTCTCCTGGGTCTCTCTACTGGTCTTCTGGAGCATTTGCGTCTACTGGGGAGGGCCCAGGCCCAGATTTGGGGAGTAATCTTCACACAAGTCACGCTTGGATATGTTACACTCTGGGACCAGGTCCTTTATGTCATAATCCAACCCCAAAGCTCACTATATAGGAGGAAGACATGCAAATAGAGCCCCCTCTGTTCATAAAAACCAGCCCAGCCCTGACCCTGCAGCTCTGGGACAGGAGCCCAGCCCCAGGATCCACAGGTGTTCCCATTCCCTGATCAAGACTAAACACAGACCACTCACCATGGGCTTTTGGCTCAGCTGGGTTTTCCTTGTGGCTATATTTAAAGGTAATTTATGGATAACAAGATACACTGAGTATGTGAGTGAATATGAGTGAGAGAAACAGTGGAAGTGTTTTTCCTGATCAGGATGTCTCTGTGTTTGCAGGTGTCCAGTGTGAGGTGCAGCTGGTGGAGTCTGGGGGAGGCTTGGTGCAGCCTGGGGGGTCTCTGAGACTCTCTTGTGCAGCCTCTGGATTCACCTTCAGTAGCTACTGGATGAGCTGGGTTCGCCAGGCTCCAGGGGAGGGGCTGGAGTGGGTCTCATATATTAATCCTGATGGGAGTACCACAAGCTATGCCCAATCTGTGAAGGGCCGGTTCACCATCTCCAGAGACAATGCCAAAAACACGCTGTATCTGCAAATGAACAGCCTGAGTGCCGAGGACATGGCCCTGTATTATTGTGTGAGAGACACAGTGAGGGGAAGTCAGTGTGAGTCCAGACACAAACCTTCCTTTAGCAGAGGCTGTGACCACCAGGTGGCGCCCAGGGTTCTCTGAACACAAAGACCATCCCAGAAGCAGGTGTAGCTGCAGGTATGGGCTGGTTTCCTGTGTAGTTTCCTGCTCATGTCACAGTTTCCCTCAGGGAACCTCTGGATTCCTGATTCTGTGCTTACCTCTGACGTCTCTGAGTTAGAAATTCTATTGTAAACAGACAACTTTCTCACATGGACAAACTGCAGAAATTTATTTTTCAGGCACTCTGTGTCAAGTACTCGTTGATGATTAAAATTCTGTCCAAGGCACCTAAGTCCAACTAGAGGCTCTGCTGACTGAACAGTGCAGCTTAGCCCCACACAGCTCAGAGTCTCATCTGGGCAGCAGCAGGACACGTGTGCACTGGACAGCGGGTACCAGAGTCATTTGACCTCAAAGCTATAGAAGAAGGACCCCAGGTGGTGATGGTCACTGACTAATAGTCATGCTCATAGCACCAAGAGTAGGTGACACCAGGCAGAAGCAGGAGGACCCATGGCAGCTTGTACATATGTCCAGGCTGATGACAAACACACACCAAGGGACATGGGATGATTATTGTGCTCATAGTTGAAATATATGGGAAGCACAGGGAAGGCCCTTGAGGAAGTCAAGGGTGCTTTGATGGAGCCAGGAAAGGGGGCTTTTATTTTCTGTGAGGTGATGGGCCAATGGGGGGAGTTCTGCTGCCTTGTGTGGTTTCAACTTCTTCATGACAAATAAAGAGAACAAGCCTTTATAATCAGAGTCCTCTTGGGGCTGATGGAGAAGAGACAGGCTGGAGCCATCGGTTGTCAGCAGTCAAACATAAAGTAATATACAGTGTGATTACCAATCCCATTTAATAACCATAAAAATGTGCAAATATGAGACGGAGGGCCATTATGTGTGAACAAATACATCCTATATAATAAAGTGGTAATATGCAAATTGACCATCACTCCAATACATAAGATGGCCACCCCCATGTGGACACAAGATGGTCGCCACAAGATGGCCTACAGGGGAGGGCAGTTGGGGCGGACCAGACCTGCAGGGGAGGACAATTAGGGGCAACCAGGCTAAAGGGGAGAGCAGTTGAGGGGGAAGTGAGACCTTCAGGGGAGGGCAGTTAGGGGTGACCAGGCCAGCAGGGAAGGGCAGTTAGGGATGACCAGGCCAGCAGGGGAGGGCAGTTAGGGACAATCGGTCTGGCAGGGGAGCAGTTAGGCATTGATCAGGCTAGCAGGGGAGTGGTTAGGGGGTGATCAGGCTTGCAGGCTTAAGCGGTTAGGGGTAATCAGGCAGGCAGGCAGGCGAGCGGTTGGGAGCCAGCAGTCCTGGATTGTGAGAGGGGTGTCTGACTGCCATTTAGGCCTGATCCCACTGACAGTCAGACATCCCTCGAGGGGTCCCAGATTGGAGAAGGTACAGGCTGGGCTGAGGGACACACACCCCCATGCACGAATTTTGTACACTGGGCCTCTAGTACAGTGATGGTGAACCTTTTGAGCTCGGCGTGTCAGCATTTTGAAAAACCCTAACTTAACTCTGGTGTTGTGTCACATATAGAAATTTTTTGATATTTGCAACCATAGTAAAACAAAGACATATTTTTGATATTTATTTTATATATTTAAATGCCATTTAACAAAGAAAAATCAACCAAAAAAATGAGTTCGCGTGTCACCTCTGACACGCATGTCATAGGTTCACCATCACTGCTCTAGTATCTACATAAAATAAGTAGAAACCGATTGATTATAAGTAAACAAACAAGGAGGATAAGGAGGGGGAAGAATAAAATAAAATGAGGAGACGGTGATGACTATTGACTGAGACAAGGGCCCTGGTCCAATGAAATGAAGGCTCCTCTTACAAACACACCATCATCAGGGCTTTTCCAGTGAGGGGTGTCCCCTCTTTCCTGTCAGTGTTGAGAGATTTCATAAGTGAGACCCCAATGAATTATGCAGATTCAGTATTACATGTTGAGACTAGATCAGTAATGACTCACAGGTGTTCAAGTGAAGATCCCCTGGACCTGGGAAGGTGTTACCTTCTAGAACAGAGACACTGTGAGACTGTGCAAGTAGAAAACAGGGACCCCCTTCCCACCAGTTTGCAATGACACGTTCCTTATTTCTCTTGACCCCTACCTGCATGATCTTTAACGTTTCTATTTCTAACAAACTCACGTTAATCATTATTTAGGTATTTCCTGTGATTATACAAGCTGTCTCTATCATGCCCTGCACTTCCATCTGGGTCTTCAAAGGAAGATGCTTTAAACCCACATGTCCAGTAACTCTGTTCATGAACATCAGGCACATTTCTGTCATGTGATTCAAAACAAGTCCAGCTTCTTCCCCTCACCCAGTTCCACAGTCACGTCCAGATTTTTGGGTAGTTTCCCAGCAGCGCTCCCCTCTGGTACTAGAACCTGCTACAGTCCCTGTGGCTGCTGTAGCCAATCCACATGGGCAGTGGAGGCTCAGCATTTTCTAGGGAGTTCTTTGTAAAATCACCCAAAACAGATCTCATTAAAGAAAATAGTGTTCAATTGACCTTGGTTAAAATTATTTTTTCATCAAAGATTCCATTAAGCAAATAAAACATAAACATTAAGAATATATTTCCAAGTCATATGTCTGATGGGAGATTTAATAAATTATACTTTAAGGATGTTATATGTTTGTGGGAGAGCTCAGCCACCTCTGACCACAGTGACCTCCCAGGGATTCCTCTTAGGATTGAAGTTTCCTTTCTTGTGAGAAATTCTGTGGTAGAAATTCTCTTCACTCACCTCCCTATGGACCCTGACATCACTGATAACATTAGACAGAGAAAACAGATCAATCTCCTTCCAACATCATTTCAAATGTGAATGATTCTGAGTTGTGCACCTGAAAAATCACTGTTTTTATTTTGTCTATTTTATCCACTTAATACAATGACTCTTTCTAGTTTTGGGTCTCTGTAATAGGCCATTGGCTTGCATAAAGGAAGAGTTTGCACAGGAAGCTGTAGACCCAATCACAGAATTCCCAACATCAAGAATCAGGAATGTCTCACCTGCCTGTTCTTAGGAGGTAGTTTCTCACATCAAAGTGATGTCATAAATTAATATATAAGATATTAAAAGTGGCTATCCTTTATTTTTTATATTTTTTCACAATTGTATAAATTGGTTTGTATAAAATTAGATTTAAGAATTTTGAAATGGTGGATGCACTATGGTTTTGAGGATTCAGAGATGGTCTGAACAAATGCTAACCCCTCTGACATCTTTTGAAAGATTCATGAAAGT
>NW_005871898.1:8380-9840 GCF_000147115.1 Myotis lucifugus
TTCTGGTTCTCAGGGACACACATAGATGCTGCTCTCTTCCCCAACACTAGGTCGACTGGCTCTAGACTCACACTCTGGTCTTAGTTTATCCTCTGATCACTTTGTAGGGAGAAAAGTGTCATGTGGAACTTCCTGTCTCTTGAACATGAATCTCCTGCACGTTTACTTCTTTCTCAGGTTGTGACGGTTGATTTCTCTTGGTTGTCATTACTGGTGACTGTCAAAGGCATCTCTCATTTTAAACCTTCTCTCTTTTTTTATGACAATTTTCTCTCCTCCATCTTTGTACAGGTCTCCTGGAGCACTTGAGTACACTGGGGATTTCACAGCCGAGAAGTGGGGAGAAATTAATAATAGACAAGAGCCTTTGCACATGTCACACTCTGGGACCATATCCTTTATGTAAGAACCCAATACTGACCTCCTTATATAGCAGGAAGACATGCAAATAAGGTCCCCTCAGTTCATATAAAACCAGCCCAGCCCTGACCCAGGAGCCCAGCCCTGGGATCCCCAGGTGTTCCCATTCCATGATCAGGACTGAACACAGACCACTCACCATGTGGTTTGAGCTCAGATGGGTTTTCCTTGTGGCTCTTTTAAGAGGTAATTTATGGAGAAGAATTTATGAGTATGTGAGAGAACATGAGTGAGAGAAATAGTGGACGTGTGAGAGTTTCCTGACCAGGATGTCTTTGTGTTTGCAGGTGACCAGTGTGAGGTGCAGCTGAGGGAGTCTGGGGGAGGCTTGGTGCAGCCTGGGGAGTCTGAAGCTCTCCTGTACAGTCTTTGGATTCATATTCAGTAGCTTTGCAATGGATTGGGTCCGCCAGGCTCCAGGGAAGGGGCTGGAGTGGGTGGCATATATATAGACTGATGGAAGTCAGAAATACTATGCTGACTCTGTGAAGGGCCGATTCACTAACTCTAGAGACAACGCCAAGAACATGCTATACCTGCAAATGAACAGCCTGAGAACCGATGACATGGCCGTGTATTTTGGTGCAACAGACACAGTGAGGGGAAGTCAGTGTGAGCCCAGACACAAACCTCCCTGCAGGAGAGGCTGTGACCACCAGGGGGCGCTCAGTGTCCCTGAACACAAGGACCATCCCAGCAGCAGGTGCAGTTGGAGGTTAGGGCTGTTTCTCTGTGTGGTTTTCTCTTCATGTCACAGTTTCCCTTAGGGAACCTCTGGACTCCTGACTCTGTGCTAACCTCTGAAGTCTCTGAGTTAGAAAAGTCTGTTGTAAACAGATACAACTTTCTCACATGAACAATCTGCAAAGAGCATCTTTCATACACACTTATGCTAAAATGACTATTAATCACAAATCTTCTGACTCCGGTCCCCTAAATCCAACATGAGGCTCTGTTGACACAACAGTGCAGCTCACCTGAATGCTGGACAGCGTGCACCACAAGTATGTGACCCCAAAGCTGGAGAAGAGGGAACCCCA